>NC_057805.1:5867901-6167901 GCF_018294505.1 Triticum aestivum
ATTCATTAGCTGACCATTTCTGCAGAACATGTGCAGTGTTCACAACAAGAGCCAATGATCACATGGTACTCACATCAAATTACTAATACTGCGGCCCGTCACATTTAAAATTGGCGCCATTCCTCCTCAAGAAAAGTGGCACATATCCCGTATGTTCTTCAATACGCGACTCATCTCAACATTCATGCTAATTGACTCGGGCATCGATCCATTGTAGCGCAATGCTCCAGCCTAGTTGAGCTATTTGCAAAGCAACATCTTATGTTTTTTGACACATAAGGGCATGGTTAGTTCCCGAGGCCTCTCATTTCATGATAGTGTAAATGCATTTGATTGAGCATTGGACAACAAGACGACGACGGAAGAGAGATATGATGTCCTTCAAAGCTAGCTAGTGGTGTAGTTGAAGTGGATGAAGGAGAGGAAGATCATATAATATATCCATGAGAGTAGAGGCTTATTCTGCGAAGATATGGATGTAGTGTAGAATTAAATATGGTGGGTGAAATTGTGATCCCATATCTATGAAGTGTGCACAACACGCGAGGATGTAGAGAAATGAACTCAAATAAGGAAATATAGCTAATGTTGGGACAACAAATGACATATCGTTTGATTCCTTCCATTTTATTGATACGTACACAATCATCGGAATTGATTGAAAAGATGATTTGGAGAGAACCCCCTATCTTTTTATTACCCTCTCAGTATTTTGTAGTCGTTAGCAGAGCATGTCTGCCGAACATCTCCAATGTCTGTCCGCTCCCATTTCCCTTTCCACATTCTTTTCACCCCATCAAAGGGGTTGCATATGACGTTTTGCATGCATGAAAGTAATCCAAAATAGCCAAGGTTAGCAAAGATACATCTACTATTTCAAAAATTCAAAATGTTATGTAGCTAATAACATATGCCTGATTCACATTGTATTTTTATCATTCATTTTGTATAGATGAGGGTTTCAAAATTAGATCCCACTTGGTATATCTTTCAACAAAAGAATCAAGATCAAATTTTACCAACATTAATATTTGACTTATCAGACAATATATTCACATATTGACAAAGTATTGATCATCTTAAACACTATATATCACTTCAATATGTTACGAGCCAACAATTCGCGAGTTACCAGGTTATCGACAAGTAGTCATCAACTTTACAACCAGACCGTACTTGAACAATTAGATACCTATGTCGATGTTATGGTGAAAACTATAACATGGACAGTAATGTGTTTGTATCAGTGCCATTGTTGTAACCAGTAACTTGAACCTAAATAATTAGGCAACTAAGTGAATGCTATTATGGTATTCATAACTTGGGTTACTTATTAACTAACCCTAACTCCAAAAACAAGGCGTAGTTGGACCGTACAAATTCATGCTTTCGTAGTCAATCTCTTGTACAATGGTTACAAAATCACAATCTTGCGAAAGTGCTTTTGATTATGAATTTAACGTAAATAACATATTGAAGATTTGAGATGATGGCCTACATGGGGTTTGGGAGGGGGAGTGAACATGTCTACAAATTTTAGCATCCTCTTTTCAAATTTAATGGCAAGTGCGGATTATATAGTTGTCCTGGATGGAACTACATGGAATATGATGATATCAGGTAACTAACAAGGTAAAAAAGCAACTGATAAAAATATTAGATATAGAAATAACCATGGCATGTGATACGAATTTATATCTTGACATCCACTTCCTTGGGAGGGAGCTATCACCATTGAAGAGGCGTGGGAAAAGGTTTCCCAATACTGAGCTTCTTCTCCTTGAGCCTCACAAACAAATCAGAAGCTCAATCACTAGTGGTTAGCGTTGAGGTGACTACCAAAACTTCACAACAACTTCTCAAAGCTATTACACACCTTGGAAGCTTCTAGAATGGACCTCTACCTCCTAGGATTCCCAAAACTCCAAGAGTATCAAGTTTGGTAGCATAAGTAGGGGAATTGCGATTTGGCTTTGTCAAGTAGCAGATCTTGGGATCCTCTCTCTTTTCCAAAGATTGAGCAAATTCGTCTGGAGGGATAGAATCCAACCGCCATTCTCTTAGACTAGTGACCTTGGAGTTTTGGTATAAGCCTGGAGTTCCGGGATGTCCAAGCGAAATACCTTAGCCTATACTTCCAAGGTCGATCCTTCGATATTTAGTGGACATGTGCAAGTGTGCCATTGAGCCCGGAATTCCTGCCTTAAACTCTCGGGTGTCCAGAGAATATGCATGAGGAACTTTAAAGGGGACTTCGACGTGGAGGGTAGGTGTTTAGCTTTTTATGGAGGAAATACTATTTGTGTATGTCATGATCCATAAATTTGAACACCACCTCAACCCTCCATATAGTGTGGCTTTTCCTAGCTATAACGCAGTAGACAAAATAAAATTTTGACTTTTAAATATGGCAACACATTTCCCTGTATTGATTAACTAGATAACTATCTCATTTCAACAGGAGCCAACTATCACATGCTACTCCCATCACATTACTAATAAGGTGGTCCATCACATTTAAATTTGGCACCATTTTCCTCAAGAGAAGTGACATGTAACATGACTGTTCTTCTATATGTCCCTCTTCTTAATTTTCATGTTGATCTTCCGGTATTTAGTGGACATGCAAGTGTGCCATTGAGCCTGGAATTCTAGCCTTAAACTCTCTGGTGTCCACCGAATATGCATGAGGTACTTTAAAGGGGACTTCGACGTGGACTCTAGGTGTTTAGGTTTTTATGGAGGAAATACTATTTGTGTATGTCATGATCCATAAATTTGAACACCACCTCAACCCTCCATATAGTGTGGCTTTTCCTATAACGCAATAGACAAAATAAAATTTTGACTTTTAAATATGGCGACACATTTCCCTGTTTTGATTAACTGGATAACTATCTCATTTCAACAGGAGCCAACTATCACATGCTACTCCCATCACATTACTAATAACATGGTCCATCACATTTAAATATGGCACCATTTTCCTCAAGAGAAGTGACATGTAACTTGACTGTTCTTCTATATGTCCCTCTTCTTAATATTCATGTTGATTGACTTGGACATGCCTCCATGGCAAAGCAACACTCTACTTCAATTGAGCATGATGCAAATCAACATATTATGTTGTTTGACACATAAGGGTATGGTTAGTTCCCGATGCTTCGCATTTCAAGACAATCTAATGCTTTGGACTGAGCATTGTACAACGAGATGATAGAGGAAGAGAGATATCATATCCTTTCATGCTAGCTAGTCATGTAGTTGAAGCAGATGAAGGAGAGGTTGATGATATTATATATCCATGAGATTATAGGCTTATCCCGTGAAGATATGTATGTAGTTTGGAATTGAATGCGATGGGTGAAATTGTAATCCCATATCTATGAAGTCTACACAACACTCAAAGTGTTGAAAAATGAACTCAAATCAGGAAATATAGCTAATGTTGGGACAATAAATGACATATCCTTTGATTCCTTCCATTTAATAGAAGATATACATAATCATAGGAAGTGACTGAAAAGATGATCTGGTGAGAAGTCTCTTTTTAAACTCTCTCGGTCTTTTACAGTCGTTAGCCGAGCATGTCTACCGAACATCTCCAATGTATGCCCACTCCCAATTCCTTCCCATAGTATTTTCACCCCACCGAAGGGGTTATATAGGACGTTTTGCATGCACGAAAGTGATCCAAAATAGCCAAGGTCAACAAAGATTCATCTATTATTTCAAAAAACTTAAACATTATGTAGCTAATAATATATGCCTGATTCACATTGTAATTTTACCTGTCATTTTGTATAGATGATGGTTTCCGAATTAGATCCCACTTTGGTAGTTTTAGCAAAAAAAAATTGAGATCAAATGTTACCACCATTAATATGCACATTATCAGACAATATATTCACATATTCACAAATTATTTATCATCTTCAGCACTATATCCCACTTCAATATATTAGGATCCAATAATTCACGAGTTACCAAGTTATCCACAAGTAGTCATCAAGTGTACAACTAGAACTACACTGTACTTGAACAACTAGGCACCTTTCTCGGCATCACGGTAAAAACTACAACATGGACAGTCGGGTGTATGTATCAGTGCTATGCATGACGGTAATTAGTAACATGAACATAAATAATTAGGTAATTAGATTAATGCTATTTTTATTAGTAACTTAGTTAACTAAGTAACTACTCCCTCTGATGTTGCTCAAATCATAATTAGTTTGATGTTGTTATTTCGTAGACACCACATAAGATGTTTTTTGTTGGTTTGGAGGAGATAGAAAATGTTTTTCTTCCTTTCTTATCTAGCAAGATTTTAAGAGGCATGTATAATTATTATTAGTAGGGGCATATATGTCCTTTCATATATTTTTCAACAAACCAATGGTTAAATCATGAATTTAGACGGTCAAACTACACCTTCTTTTTGGTGTCGGAGGGACTATATAGTTGTTGTGGTGGTAGTTGTACTTGGCCAGTCATGTGACTACAAGAGTACCATGGTGCTAACAATATTCCGGACATATGCTATGATGATAACTATTAACCTGACAGTTGGGTGACCGCGACATGGTTATGATAATAACTATTAGTAGAACAATTGGATAATTATGTGCCATGGTGATAATTGTTAACTAAACAAATGGGTAGCTACGTTGGTGTAATGGTAGCATGGAGTAACTAAACGTGATGAACCAAGTAACTATACAATGTGGTAACTGCAACATGTACTATCGTTCATCTACATCAGTACCATGGCGATAATTGTAACTTGAACAATAGGATAACTACCTCATTGCTAATTTTTTATTAAAGAGGGGGTTTACCTCTGATTTCATTCAATTGAAACCATCAATTCTTACAACTAGAAGTACCAAACCGACACACGTATCATATCCAGGAGGAATCTAAAGCACCAAACTAGCTATGCTATAAACAAGGCTACAAGAGCCTACAGAACATACCCAATAGGAACCTTGGAAAAGCAGAAGCAATGTTTTCAACGTCGCTTATAAGGATCCCATTATAGATAGAAACTATACATCCAATCTACAAGTTCTCAGACAGCTAACACATAATAATATACATGTACATGCTAGATTCAAAGCACCCAATAAGTTCAGGAAGTAGCTTTGTTCCGTTGATCTTCATAGTCAGTCTTCATTGTATTCGAACAACACCCAATCACCATCCTTGAGCTGCTCTGAACACTTCATTTGCTATTTGCTCAAGTAGTCCTGCCACCCACTTCAGTATTCTTATATCTTCCTATTTTTGTCTATAAGATAGTCCAATCATTAATCCATCTTGCAATAAAGTTGACAAAGATATAAGGGTCAGTAATTTTGGCATTATCAGATATAACACTATTACCCAGCTTCCATATAGTCGAAAATACCACCGAAAAGCCAATGAACATCAGCTGTTCATCAATAGTACAATTTTTTTAATCCAAACATTGAGTAGATCATTAGTATTATCAGAAATATCAAACAAGTTAAAAGCACACTTGATAATATTCAAAGCATTTTTGCCATAGAGCACTTGATAAAAAAAATGACCAATAGATTCATTAGAGCCACAGAAAGGACAAGCTCTGCTACCATTCCATCCCCTTCTAATCAAATTATCTTTAGTTAAGATGCTATTTCTAAGAACCAACTACATGTAGATTTCAACCCTGAGTGGTATCTTAGTTTTCCACATAAATTTATGAGGGATATTAATGCCCTGTCCAATTTATATGTCTATAATAAGATCTAATAGAGTAAACACCATTTTTAGTCAAAGTCCACATAAGGACATCTTCGTCATTAGTAAGAACAATGTCAGCACAAACATCCTTGACATGATTCCACAACTCTTGTGATACCCCAAGCAGGGTCCTCGTGAAGTGCATTTGATCAAGACCTCTTTCTAATACAACAACAAACAAATTCTTATCAAAACAAATATTATAGAGCCTGTGGAAATTTTGCTCGAGAGCTTTATCTCCTAGCCACCAGTCTTCCTAGAACCTACATGTTTGCCATTATCAGCTGTGAGAAAATTTTGGTTGTTGAACTTTAGCAAACTTTTCTGTAATTGGGAGTCCCCTTGTCTAGGTTTAATCCCGGTTAGGCAATCGCTCTTTTGGTATTTATTTATCAGAATCTCTTTCCAAAGACCATTGGAATTGTAAAATTCCCACTAGCATTTATAGAGCAAGGCTTGATTCATGACAGCCCCTAGATCTGTAGTTAGACCATTTAACAAAGTGGTACTTCTTATCCTCTTCTTGCAAGAGTAATACAACTCTACAAAAATCAGATTCTCTTACTAACCCCCATTAGTAGTCCATAGAAGGACATCATGAAAAATTTGGGATACCAGAAAGGGAGTAATGGATCAGATGACTCTATTACTAATGGGTAGTCGTCTCCCTGCCAGGTACTTCATTTCTTTTCCATTTCATTCTCAGAAGGTTTGTAATGTTTATTTCTAATTATCCTCTCATTTACAGGCACACCTAAATATTTCAGAGGAAGAGAACAAATCGGAAAAGTAAAGATCTCAGCAAATTGGATCCTTCGGCCTTAGCATCACCAAACAGGAAGACCTCACTTTTATTAATTTATGGATATTAATTTTTAGACCAATCATTTGTCCAATAAGGCATACAATATATTTTAGATTTTTTTCACTATCATAATCATCTTGTATTAGAAAATAGTGTCATCAGCATATTGTAGCAGATTCACACCATTTACAAAGTTTTTAGACAACACCCCTCTAATCAACCCCATCTCTCTAGCATTGTTCATTAATAAAGCTAAGGCATCAGTAGCCAAATCAAACAACATAGGGGATAATGATACTTCTCCGTCGTATCTACTTTTCCTAACGCTTTTCCTCTTGTTTTGGACTATAATTTGCATGATTTGAATGAAAGTAACCCGGACTGACACTGTTTTCAGCAGAACTACCATGGTGTTCTTTTTGCGCAGAAACAAAAGTTCTCGGAATGGAACGAAACTTTTTGGAGAATTATTTCAGAATAAAAGAAAAATACTGGAGCCAAGAACCACCGGATGGGGGCCCCCTGAGTGAGCACAAACCACTAGGGCGCGCCCCCCTCCTCGCATGCCCAGGTGGGTTGTGCCCACCTGGTGGCCCCGCTGACCCTGACTCCGACTCCTTAAATACCTATTTTGGAGAGAAAAATCAGGGAGGAAGAATTATCTCGTTTCACGATACGGAGCCGCCGTCACCTCCTGTTCTTCATCGGGAGGCCAGATCTGGAGTCCGTTTGGGGCTACGGAGAGGAGAATCTTCGGTCTTCGTCATCACCAACCCTCCTTCATCTCCAATTTCATGATGCTCTCCACCGGGAGTGAGTAATTCCTTCGTACGCTCGCTGGTCGGTGAGGAGTTGGATAACATTCATCATGTAATCGAGTTAGTTTTGTTAGGTCTTGATCCCCAGTATCCATGATGTTCTGAGATTGATGTTTTTATGACTTAGCTATGCTTAATGCTTGACACTTTGGGCCCGGGTACCATGAATTCAGATCTGAACCGTTTATGTTTTCACCATTATATCTATGTTCTAGATCCGATCTTGCAAGTCATATTCACCTACTATGTGTTATGATCCGTGTCGTGGACTTAACACGGCAGATGCCCTAGCAAAATGACTTAGGTGTGGAGCCATCGCAACTAGGTTAGCTTGAAGGGGTTAAACGGGACAAAGGACACAAAGAGTTTACCTAGGTTCGGCCCCTCTCAACGAGGTAAAAGCCTACTCCTGCTTTAGGTTGTATTGCTTGGGTTTCGATTACCAGGGAGCGAATACGCTTGACCTAGTTCTCGACTTATTGTTTCTTGAGTTAACCCGCCGCCGGGTCACCCCTTTATATACACAGGTTGTGCCTGGCGGCTTACAGAGTCCCGGCTGGCTCATACACAACGTGTCTGGCTCGGTGACCAACTAAGTTTGCCTTAACATACAAGTTTAAACATATGGTGGTTCATACCCATGGGCCTCAAGTCGCCCCCGGGTCTTGGGCCTTCAGTAAGCTTGCCCTATGGACCGCCATCTTCATCATCCTCTTGGGCCTTCTCATCTTAAGCCACCAGTGGCATTACCCGGCCCCTCCTGGGCGGGTCATTCCTAGTAGTTATATCCCCAACATTAGGCCCCAGGTTGATTTGAACTTGTTCACATCAATCTTTAGTGCTTAACTTAGCAAAATCTTCCATCAGCAACCTTTATAATCTTGCTATAACCCGCCATGACGTCAGCTCACAGAATTGTGTTAACCCGCCATGACGTCATCTCACATTAACTTTGCACGAGGCCTAGAACATCTCAGCATATCTCTGATTTTAATGGACATCCCAAAATTCAAGGCGTCAGTGCAGCCATATAATCATTTTTGGCCTCCTCGATTCCCGCGCATGCCTTTTATCCATCTCCCTATAAATAGGGACAGGGGTCCTTTTCATTTTCCCCCTTGCCTCCTCGTCTTCGTCTTCTTCCTCGCAATGCCCGCGTGCGCCCGAGCTCCGCCTCCGTCGTCCTTCGTCAACTACCTCAACTCCGGCCGCTGCATTAACCTGAACGGACCAGAGCACAGCGGCACCTCTCTGCTGTTCATCAGCATCTCCAAGTACTTGTCTTAACTTATATCAGATCTGCGTTTAGGGTTTCTGCGTTCATCGAAGTTCTTTGCTGTTCCTCCGCTTCCTCTCTTAGATTGCGTAGCCAGATCTGAACTTGGCGTCCAAGTTGTGCGGCAATCGTTTTAGAATTCAATTGCAATAGCAGAAGCTATCTCCTCCGTAATAGATCTCATCTGAGCACACGAGCTCTGCTGCTGCCGCCACCTTAGGTTTAGAATTTATTTTATTTTCTGAATTGTTGTAGATTCAAAATTATAGCACCAATCTGTGGAATCTGTTTGTCATCACTTAGCAAATCCTCACTCATAGATCTGAAAAATAGCAACTGTTCGGGCGGGTTAACTGATAAACCATAACCCGCCATGTACCATTAGTCCCCTTTTAAGCTGCCAATATATGTTCACAATCGATATGACCCGACACTGTCTCCAGGCTTAATCATGTCAATCTTTGCAACACTTACTTTTTAATCACCGGCCGGCTTACTAGCATAATTTTAAACCGGCAATGTTTTCCTTTGTAGTCAAAATGTCTAAAGCCAAGACCGTCACCTCCTGCAACTGGGTAGTTTCCCGGGTCACCGAGGAAACATTGAATGAATTCATTCAAACAAGCGTATTAGCCAAAAAAAGATGTCATCCATTGGAGGGACCCAGGCACAGAAACCCCTCCTGAGCCCAAGGAAGGTGAAGTAATTGTCTTTACAGATCATGTGCTCCGGGGTTTTACCCCTCCCGGCTCAAAATTCTTCCGCGATGTGCTGCACTTTTTCAAGCTCCATCCGCAAGATATTGGGCCCAATTCTATTTCAAACATCTGCAACTTTCAAGTGTTCTACGAGGTGTACCTTCAATAGGAGCCCACTGTAGAACTATTCTGCACAGATGGGCCCAGCCTAGAATTAGGTGGAATTTCGATTCAGAGGCGGAAAGAAACCACCTTCCCAGCCGCCAGATTTCCCAGTCGTCCTAAGGACTGGAACCAAACTTGGTTTTACTGCCAAGACACTTCTTCAGAAGGTGAAAATCCTCTGCCGGGTTATCATGAAAACCGGCTTAGCAACAGGCACCCTCTTACAGAACGGATTAGCACAGGAGAATGGGCCAAATACATGCCCATCTTTACAAAGATCAGAGAGCCTTAATGGCTAATGGTTTGACTGGAATCGACCTAGTTTGATGTTGGGTCGCCTGGAGAATTTTGCCCTTAAGCCGCCGCTCTAGCTTAATGTATGAATATACTGGTAATGTCAAAGACCCTCAGCACCACTGTCAGATAGAAATGACTGATGAAGATGTCAATTATATGACCAAGACTCTGCTGAATGAGAGCTTAGAAGATTGCAACAAGGCCGGTTTAAATCCTTTCTGCACCCTTAATCAACCTCCAGCTGTAAGTATCTGAAACAATCTAGGGTTCATTCAGTTATTCATTTGAAACTGCCTTCTTACAGTCACTTTATCTTTCGCAGGCCGACTCTCCTTTCTAGAATAGGAAGTTGCAAGATAAGTCGTCCAAGAAGACCCGGACGAAGAATAAGGCTCAGAAAAAGCCTGCCAAGAAGAAGACCAACCCTTCTGAATCATTTAACTTGGATGATGATGAGTCGGAAGTAGAACTTGACTCCCTTGGCTCATTTTTTGTACATCTTATTGACAATGATTACTATCAGGATGATGCGGAAGGCAGCCACACAGATGGTGAAGAGGTAACTATCCTTTCCTCCGACTCAGAACCTCTGCCAAGACAGAAAGTTCATCAAGCGAGCCGGAAAGTAAGGTTTTCTCACCCTTTAGCTTACTTGGATCCCAACTTTATTTTGAAGAAGCAGCAAAAAGAAGTTAACCACACAACCGGGAACAACGATGGTGGGATTCTTTCCTCTGGCTTACCCAACACGCCGGCTCCTCGCAAGCGCTGAGCAGAGGTTTCACAAATTTCCGACTTAGCTTTTCCAAAGGCGGGTCTTATTCGATAACCTCTTAACCCTTCTGATTCAAACTATCAGGGAACCTCTCATTCTTCCTCAGGCGACTCAACTGGGACTCAGGTCCCTCTTTTCAAGACTATTCCCGGGTAAGACCAGTTAGCTTTACTTGCTTCAACACTTAATCAATTGTCATATTAATCTCATCATGTGTTTTACTTCCAGTGCTATGGCCAAACCCAGCAAGAAGCTGAAGGTTAATAAACCGGCCGAAGATCCCAAGGTTGCTGACCCGGAAAAGAAGACAATGTCTGAGTCTTTGCATCAAGCTTCGGAAGCAGGCATGGATGATCGCCCACTAGAAGAACAACATGTCACCATGGAGACCCTGAATGTTGACCCGGAGAACGCAAAGCCGCCCAGCCCCGCTCAGCCGGCTCAAGAAACCGTAGACGTCATACTTACTGGGACGACTTACACAGCACCAGGTAACCCCACCGTCTTGTGCAAGCACAATGCCAAAGAGGAATTCTCCGCTGCTGACAAAGGAAAGTGGAAACTGGATCTGGAGGGCTATGCCCAATTCAACGCCCAGGAGCTTCACGCGGGTTATCTTAACCGCCTCCACACCAGCCGTGACTTTGAGGCCGGCTTGGTTAACCTCATGAAGGATCGCTTTGAGGTAAGCAAAAACTTGTCTCATATAAATATATAAACCCGTTAGCCGCCAAGTCTACTGGATATGATAAACTTGAATATGCTGTAGACTTTAAATACCCTTGTTGATCTGGATATCCATGTCATAGCATTTTAGAACTGCAGAATCCACATAAGTAGCCCCCAAGGGCCGGCTTAAGCCGCATAGCTAAAGCCGGGACTTCAAAATGTAGTTCTTAATTTTACATATGTAGCTCCCAAGGGCCGGCTTAAACTGAAAAGTTAAGTCGGAACTTCAAGTAGTAATGCTCAATTTTGCACCTGTAGCCCTCAAGGGTCGGCTTAATCAGCATGGCTAAGCCGGGACTTATCACCATAATTATAATCAAAATCCAAATATCTAGCTCCCATGATCCGGTTTAATCAGCATGGCTAAGCCGGATCATTAAAAATTTGTCTTCAAAAAGAGCAATGTGCATTAGCCCCCAAGTGCCAAGTAAAATACTTGTATTGTGCTTGGGACTTTAAATAGGATCATAATACTTCCTATCTTGCTCATGTTGCGGGCTGAATTAAACATGAAGGAATCCCAAGTCAATGATCTAAGGCAAAACATTGAAAACCAGCAATCCGAGACTTCAAAGGCCAAATCAGAGCTGAAGACTGCCTTACAAAATATTGAGAAGCTGAAAAAGAATTTTAGCGCTGAAAGAACCGGCTGGGAGACCGAGAAACAACTCTATTAAAAAGAGCAGAAGATGCCGAAGCTGCCCTTAAGCCGGTAACTGATGAGTTGTCCGCTTTAAAGTATCAAATCAACAACATGACAGCGGCCATCTTTGGTAAGCAACCTTGTTCTTCAATCTTTCGTCATCAATATTGATCAACCATTGAACCGGTTTATAAATATCTTTGGTAATGCAGGATCCAGAAGCTCCAAGCTGGGTGATGATATGCGCATACGGCTGAAGGCTGTATATACCCTTGTGGAGCAGCTGTACACTGGCGCTCAACGGGCTATTTCTGCCGCCTTGCACAAGAAGCCACCACCTTCCCTCATCAAGGAAGTGTTGGAGAAGCTGTCTGTGTTGCCACAAAGGGTTGAGGAATTAAAACGATTAGCCGCCAGAGCTGGCGCCATCACCGCCTTGAGCCGGGCAAAGGCGTGGCAAGCTGAACTTGGCCCGAAAGAGAAATTAAGCGAAACAAACAAAATTAAATAAAGTCTGATATATTGAAATCAAATGGACAAAATTTAAACAAGTTCAACCTAAGTTTAAACTAATCCTAACTAGACGGACGATGACCTCATAGGGGTGGCCTCCGAGGCCACCAGCACCTCCGTCGCCGTCCGCGCCGTCGTCGTCTGATGTGGAGCTTGTGGTGGACGACATGAGCTACATGGGTGAGGTCTCTCCTTTTCATATGGGGTCTGCACGTAGCCGTGTGTGATGTCTCACACAATGGAGTGTGTTTTGGGATTCCATTCCGGGTATTCATCGAGGGCAAGATCCTCCTGCATGACCTCTAGCACATAACTATGATGCTCCTCCTCAGTGATGAGGGCGGCCTCCTCCTCCACTTGCTCCTCATCCGACATCCGCTCCTCCTTCTCCTAGAGTGACACCTGGTCTGACCGCAGGTGAAACAGCATGATGACAGGGAGTGAAGCCGTGGACGACGAGGCCACCAGAGACCATGCGTGATGGCGCCAATTGGATCCAGAGCTGCCCCTGGTTGGTGCGGAACATCTTGCCCATCGCGGCGGCCAAATGAGGGGTGGTGTGTGGTGGTCGGTGGATGTGTGCGAGAGGAGAAGGATTGTGCGGGGCGCACCTTGCGGAGGAGAAGCCCGACCGTCTTTAAAGCCGGAGTGAAAGCGGTGAAGCAATGAATATGGGTCGGCGGGAGGCTGGTCAGACGGAGTGAATGCGGTGAAGCCGGAGCGGACGCGACTGAAGTGAGGGTTTTGTGTGGGTCCATGTTGTCGGAGTCCGTCAAGATTCCCCAATTCTCACCCAGTTTGATGCCGGTTTGTGAGATTCAGATGTCTAGATCGATCCGAACAATTTAGCTGACCGTCGTCGGGTGACCAAGAGAGTCTGGACATCTGTGGTCGATTTCATGACCCGCTTTGGAGGTGCACTAAGAGTATCTCTAGCAGACCCCGTAAAAAGCGACCGGCATATGGCGTGTATAGTTCGACGTCGAACTTTTTTGCGGGTCTAAATCGTGCGCGGCAGAGTAGACCCCGTATATGAAATTGTATAATTTGAAAAAAAAACTTTCGCGGGAGAAATTGCAACCACACTAGTTCATCACATACTACATGATCATACATACTACATTGCACCACTACTACTAGGGGGGTGGGGGATCTCGCGGCGGCGAGGCCGAGGTCGATGTACCAAAATGGACGAGCTCGCGGCCAAGGACGACGCGGTGGAGGAGCTCAGTCCTCCTCGTCGGAGCTGACGAGGTCGATGAACTTCTGCCTCCGCTCCTCGCGGATGCGCCGCCACTCGTCGTCCTTCTCCTTCGCGGCAAGGTTGGCCGCGACCACCTGCTTGAGGATGAGGTCTTCGAGCTTCTCATCGTGGCGCTGGCGCTCCGCCTTCTCGCGCAAGCTCCGTTCGGCAATGGCGGCCGCGACCGCGTCGACATCGGCCACATAATCTTCGTGCCCGACGACGCCTCGACGCTCGATCTCCTCCGGCTCCTGCTTGACGGCGACGAGCTCGATTCTCCCCGGCTCCTGCTTGACGGGGAGAAGCACCGCGCCGGAACGGCCCCTCGCGACGGAGGAAGAGCCCGCGGCCGAGGAGGGCGACCGGAGGACGGTCGTACTCCTCCGTCTCGCGACGGAGGAGCGATGCCAGCGGCTCGAGGCCTTGGTTGGTCCACCTCTTGGCCGCACGCTTCCTCTCACCGTTCGCGCGGACACACCGCTTGAGCTCGGGGTCGCCGAACCCGCCGGATCTGCGGCCGGAGCTCCACATACAGCCCCACATGGCGTCTGGAGGCGGAAGCGGGCTCACCGGCAGCGAGAAATGCGAGGGAGGGAGTGGGAAATTGCGGAGAAATGCGGCGGCGGGGGGATAGGGTTCCGACCCATATCTGCCTCGCAAACCCGTAGATATACTGCTTGGGGGGGGGGGGGGGGGGTTTGCGGGCTGCGGTAATTTTTTTTTACGGGCCGGACGAGTATACGGGCACTGTCCTGGTCAGAAAATTAGGCCGAGCACATATACTCGCCGGACTTTTGCGGGTTCGCGAGATGGGTTTGCGAGTTGCTCTCATAGTATAGGCGAGCACAACGGTTGGTACGCCACTCGGGTGCACAAAGCTTGCTTCCCCCCAGTAATCGCTGTCGATCGCCAACGCTTTCCTTGTTTGATTATTAGGCAGCGTGATCTGATCTCTTCCTCCTCCTTATCCGGTGGTCCTCCCGTTTCTTCAGACACCCTCCACCTCAGGCCACGGGGCCGCGTCCCCTCGCCGGCCTATAAATACCGGCGAAGGGGAGCCAAACAAGATCACCACCACAACACCATCATCGCATCCCATTAGCATTCTACCATTTTCCTCGGAGAGAAGTAGCCAGAAACAGCAGCGCCATGGCCGGCATCATGCACAAGATCGAGGAGAAGCTCCACATGGGTGGCGGCAGCGACGAGCACAAGAAGGACGAGGAGCACAAGAAGGCGGAGGAGCACAAGAAGAAGGACGGGGAGCACAAGAAGGACGGCGAGCACAAGGAGGGCATGATGGAGAAGATCAAGGACAAGATCAGCGGCGACGGCCACGGCGACGGCAAGAAGGACGGCGACCACAAGGAGAAGAAGGACAAGAAGAAGAAGAAGGACAAGAAGCACGGCGAGGGCCACAAGGACGACGACGGCCACGGCAGCAGCAGCAGCGACAGCGACAGCGACTGAGCCAGCTCCGGCCGCGCTCCGGCAGCAGCGTGCAGGTACGAATGGTGGTCGCCGCCTCCATGTGTTCCGTTGTGTTTGCGCTCTCATGTTCTTGTTGGATCTGATCTAATTAATTAAGAAGGTAATCAGTTGCTAATATTTTTATTTGGATCTGTTCTTGCAGTGTAGGCGAGATCGATGAACGCTTGGGAGAAGTGTGGCATACATATATGTTGCAGGGTTTGGAGCGTGTGGTAGCATATGTATGTAATGCGTGACATGTCTCATGGATCTTGTGATGTATAATAATTAGCCGGCTGCACTGCACTGCACGGTGCTTGTAATAATAACGTTAATGAATCATGTTGGTATTGATGCATCTCCGTTGGTAATTTGGTATACCCATGTTTTCTAAGCTTTTTGTGCATGTGGCGTCTCTGTTCCATCTCTGGAAGCAGTTTTGTTTTTGTTTTTGACAAACTGGATGCGGTTAGAAACATGTTGAATGATTATTGGTGTTCTGTTTTCCTCGTCCTTTTCAGTTTCAGAAGTTGTGTGGTGCTCGGTTTTTCTTTCAGAGTTTTGCTTGTTTGCAGCTTTCCTCTGTTTTTCATTCTCGGATTTGTGCCCGGTATTAATTCCAGGAATGCAAAAATCGAAGTTGGAGTAGTATATTTACTTATATAATACTATATCGCATCGCATTTGGGATCATCACCCATGTTATCATCAAAAAGATGATTCAGCACCCATGCTAGATAAGCTATACTAATTAAATTTAGCCCCGTGTCATTGCGGGCTAATAAGGTGCTAGCTGAAGGTGCCAGGTATCGCTGCTGCTCTCCGAAACTAAATATTCATGATACTGGATCTCTCTCGCGCAGCACGTCATCCTCTCCTAACTGAACTTCTTCCATCATATAGTCTTGAACTGTTTTACGCATAAGAAAATGGTTAATTCCCGAGGCCTCTCAATTCTAGATAGTGCAATGCATTGAGCATCAGATGAGAAGACGATAGAAAATGAGAGAGTATCCCATTTGATTCGGAGCTAGCTAGTCCATTTGAGGTAGATCGAGGAGAGGGAGAGGATATTATATACACACACACACACGGGAAGATGACCGGTGTAGAATTGAACGTGGTGGGTGGAATTCTGATCTCACACCTACTATCTCTATTCCAAAATATAAGACGTTTAGCCTACCAAAACGTCTTATATTTTGGAATGGAGGTAGTATCATAGCTGCATAACCCATGTGAGTTTTCAAAAGGCAACAACTCAAGAGAAATGAAAGATAGCAACGGTTGGGACCAGAGATGTCACGTGATTTGATGACCTCGGTTTTCTAAAAGATGTACGTAGTCACGGGAAGAGATAGGAAATATGAGATGAGGGCTATTTTTAAAGAACCTCTAGACTTAGTACCACACTAGATGGAATAGGATACACAACTAAATCTGAATCCTCTATTGATGGAGGGTTAGGCTCTGTTTTTGCTGAAAAAGGATCTTGGGATAATTCAGCGCTTACTATGCTTGCCACATGGTGATCGGGGCTAATTACCGTCTAATCAAAAGCATGTAGGTGAAACAAAGTATTTAACTATAGTGTATAATTTCAAAAGTTAGCGTCGACATTTCCTGTAGTGGGAATATACATGATCGATAGTCATAGAAGATCGAGTGGCTTCACCGTAGGAGATCATCTCCACTCCACTTCCCCATCTCACTCGCATGCCGCCTCGTTCCCATCCATGTCCTCGCCGCCACGTTAATGCCTTTGCAACTCATGCATTACACAACCTCTAGTTCTTTCTTTAGGATCATGTATTTCTAGTGTATTGGTTCATCTCGAATAACACTTCATCATTGTAGAGAGGGCCACCAACATCTGAAGTGCCATCGTTTACTGTCACTTATACAACCGAAAAAGGACGCGACATTATTGTTCATGGTTAGGCAGGGGCAGAATTAGGATTTTTGCATGAGGGGGGGGGGGGGGGGGGGGGGGGGGGGAGGAGCAACAAAAGTGGCGCCACGCTTGTTGTAGGCTGCTATCGGCAGAGTAGGTCGCTCTCGCCAACTAGATGCCTCGGCTTCTCGCCGATGACGCAAATGTAAATTGGCACTTGGGGATGGGTTGTATATTGCAGCACATTGTAGTTCTCAGGTGCAGCACAACTCAAAGAAAACTGCTACATTTCGGCACACATAAGTATGGAGTTAGTTCCCGAGGCTTCTCATTTCTAATTACTGTAAAGTAATTGAGCTTCAGATGAGGGGATCGTAGTGGAAGAGAGATCAGCTCATTCAAAGCTAGCTTGTCATGTACTTGAAGTAGATCCAGGAGAAGGGGATGATACTATATATACATGAGGGGAGCCTGTTTTTACAAAGAGAAATATGTGGTGCAGAATTTAATGTTGGGGGTGAATTTATGATCTCACTCCTAAGAAAGTTGCCCAAGACATGAGAGCACTGAGAAGGCTACATGTCGATTCAATGACAAATACCTACCGAATGGCACGAGAAATTACATATTGTTTGATACCTTCCATTTTTTGAAAGATGCACATAGCCATAGGTAGAGATGGAAAAGATGATCCAGCTAGCAAGATTTTAGGACCCTCAGTCTTACCACACTCGCTCGGATGCCGCTAGTACTCCTACCAGAAACAACAACGCCATGGCCAGCATCATCCATAAGATCGAGGAGAAGCTCCACACGGAGTAAATTGCAAAAAACCATCACAATTGAGGACCCTAATTCAGAAAACCTCTTTCGTTTTTTCCCTTCAAATGGGGTCCGCTGTAAGTGGTGATGTGCCACCGAAATCTTGCGGTGTTTGTCCTGTACGGTAGCCTGCACATGGGATCCACACGTCGGCCTGTGCACTTCTTCCTTCCCCTCGAGCGCCGGCAGGAGAAAAAAACGACTGAGCGAGCTCTGACCGCGCTCCAGCAGTGTGCACGTACGAGTGGTGGTCACCGTCACCATGCGCGTGTCAACTTTTTCTTTTCTCCTTCTCCTCTGTGCATGGGTTCTTCGCTTGTTCGATCTAAACTCTTCTTTTTAATTTGTTTTTGCACTGCAGGTGAGATGAAGGCTTGTGTGAATTTGGAGCATGTGGCAGCATATGTATGCAATGCGTGACATGTCTCATGGATCTTGTGATGGAATAACCGGCTGCACTGCACTGCAAGGTGCTTGTAATAATAACGTTAAGGAATCATGTTCGTATTGATGTATCTCCATTGGTAATTTGGTACCACCATATTGTCCAAGCTTTTTGTGTATGTGGTGTCTCTGTTCATCTTTGGATCTCTCCGCCCGAGCGTGATTAACAGCTGGGGATTGTTTAGGAATGGTTATTGGTGTTCTGTTTCTCCTCCTTTCAGTTTCAGAACCTGTGTGGTGCTCTGTTTTCTTTTTCCCAGAGTTTTTGTTTGCAACTTTCCTCTGTTTTCCGCTTTCAGATTTGGGCCCGGTATTAATTTTAGGAATGCAAAAATCAAAGTTATTCCGTACAAGAGCCAACCACCACACGGTCTTCCTCTCTATTTACTGAACACATATTGCATCACATTTGGGATCATCACCCATGTTATCATCAAAAAGACGATTCAGCACCCATGCTAGATTAGCTATACTAATTAAATTGAGCCCCATGTCATTGCGGGCTAATATGGTGCTAATTGATGCTGCCAAGAGGTGCCAGGTATCTTGACAGTTCTCCGAAACTAAATATTCATGATAGTTGATCCGTCTTCGGCGGCATGCCATCCTCTTCTAACTGAACATCTTCCAGCGTATAGTCTTAAGCTGTCTTACGCATAAGAAAAGGGTTAATTCCTGAGGCCTCTCGTTTCTAGATAGTGTAATTAATGCATTGAGCATTAGATGAGAAGATGATAGAAAATGGGAGAGTAACCCATTCGATTCAAACCTAGCTAGTCCAGTAGTGACAGGTCGAGGAGGGGGAGAGGATATTATATAGACATGAGAGGAGAGGCTGCTTTTGTGAAGATATCTAGTGTAGAATGGAACGTGGTGGGTGGAATTCTGGTTTCATATCTGTCATAGCTGCACAACCCATGTGAGTTTTCAAAAGGCAACGACTCAAGAGAAATGAAAGATAGCCACGGTTGGGACCAGAGATGTCACGTGATTTGACGACCTCGGTTTTTCTAAAACATGTACGTAGTCATGGGAAGAGAGGAAATATGAGATGATGGCTCTTTTTGAAGAACCTCTCAGACTTAGTACCACACTAGATGGAATATGATATACAACTAAATCTGAATCGTCGATTGATGGAGGGTTAGGCTCTCTCTTGCTGAAAAACAATTTTGGGGTTATTTAGTGCTTACTATGCGTGCCACGTGGTAATCGGGGCTAATTTTCATCTAATCAAAATCATGTATGTGAAACAGAGTTTTTAACTATAGCGTATAATTTCAAAAGTTAGCATCGACATTTCCCATAGTGGCAAAATACACGATCGATAGTCATAGAAGATCGAATGGCTTCGTTTCAGGTGATCACCTCCACTCCACTTCCCCATCTCACTTGCATGCTGCTTGATTCCCATCCGCGTAACTCGTGCATTACACAACCGTTAGTGCTCTCTTTAGGATGGTGTATTTCTAGTATGTTTATTCATCTCGAATAACATTCACCACTGTAGAGAGGGCCATCAACATCTGAAGTGTTGTTGTTTATTGTCATTGATCCAACCAAAAAAGGACGCGACATTATTGTTCATGGTTATGCAGGGAAATAATTTGGATTTGGGCATTGGGGAGGGGTGGAAAAAATACATTTCACTTGTCACACCATGTTCAGAATTGGCACCCATGTTTTTTACATATCTTCACATCCTATAACCGAACCAAAATCTCCATCGCCTCCTTCTTCAAGTCAATGATTCATATTTGTCAAATTGAGTGGACACAACAAATCTTACAACATATAAGCAGTTTGTCTCAAGCGTCAAATGTATATGGATATCCAAACCAATAAGAAGACTCATGACACACGCTTGAATTTCATCCTCCTGAACCGACCCATGGCTAGGCAAGAACTCCCAAGTCAGAAGTGATAATGATATATCTAGAACCCCGAGCCACCAAAGCAATGGAACCGGAATAAAGGCAACCAACATCCACTTTAATTTTAGCCCATCTCAATTAAGAGGGGGGGGGGAGCAAACTTGATCACACTTCGTTCAGGGCAATACATAACATGTCTATCCAAGGGGCCTCATTTTTTGGAGGGTGGGGGAGGGTATGAGGCTAATAATAGAGAGAGAATGAGCAAAAAAACACCACACATAAGATAGAACAATCACAATATATAAAGCTTAAGCATAGCATGCAGTGATACTATTGCGGCAACAATATACCTGGTGGGCGGCCGCGGCGCGGCGGCTGCGGCGGGTCAGATCGGGCGGTGGTGGGCCGGCACGCCTCCGGCTAGATCCGCGCGGATTTGGTCCCTGGCAGTAGCGGACGTCGCGGGGTGGCGGCGCAGGTCCTCGTGGGCTCTGCATCGAGGTGGATTGCAGCGGTGGCTGCAACCACGTGGTCGGCCGGTCTGCGCGCGGCGGCGGCGGGACTTAGATCCGGCGTCTGCTCGTCGGCGGCTTTCTCGGACGGCGACCCGTGTACGAGAGATGGAGGTCTTCGATCAGATCTGGGTGAAAACCTGCTGTTGGCTATTGCCAAGGCCGGCGATGGCGACGCTGTCTGCATCGTTCCCTTCCTGAAGGCATCGTCGTGGAGATGTTCAAGGCCACTCTCTGCTACCTCCGGGGGAAACCCTAGATCAGTAGATCGGATGACGGCGGCTCTCTGGTGTCGTTTTCCCCCCTGGGGGCGTCATTCTTGGAGGTGCACACGGGCTCGAGGGACTAGAGGACGGCGACTTTGGTGGAGCGGTGCTTCATCTTTCACATTGATGGTGGCGGATCTCGGCGGCATGGTGCTGTGGAGACTCGGCGTCTGATGCGCGGAGATGGACTCGTGCAGGAGGAGGAAGCTGTCTGGCGTCATGGGGACGTCGATGGCAGAGTGGCCAGACAAGGTTGAAGCCTCAATATGATATGAAGACGGACCTGTGGAAGATGGCGGCGACGACACACGAGTGCGTCTGACCGGATTGTGCCCCAGACCCGGTATGTGGCTCGGCTGGGGCTTCCGAATGAGTTTCGGCTTCCGGCTTTTGATGTTAGGCTTAGGTGAGTGGTTTGGGTAGTGGCCCAGCTAGCACCCCCTCATCATTTTGGATAGGAGTAGCGACATATGTTGCCAAGATGGTGGTTTCAGACACATTGTTGTAACACTTTGTACGGTCCTCGAGTATAATCAATAAAGTGGCCGCATGCATCTCCCAGATGCAGAGGCCGGGGGTCATCCTCCTTTTCTAAAAAAACAAAAAAAAAATATCTTTGGCAATACAAAATGAGTTTCATTGCACCTGGCTCAATTTTTCCTCAAGTTGTTGTGCTAGTCGTATGATCTAATCTTGATTTGGCGAATATGCGACGATGTGAAAATGCTATACAAATCTTGGTTCCCTAACCCTCATGAGAATCTCAAGATAGATATATTAGAAAACTTCAGACGACTTAGATTTAGAAAAAATATGGAAACATATATTTTGATTAGATCATATTTGCCTCAATGACCATCAAGCTCATCAACTAATTTGATAATCCATTCGTTTATATGTGCGAATGTAGTAATTAGTTAGGCTAATAAACTCAATCCATTTAAAATAATTAATTGTTGGTGGCCACATTTTTTTTATACCAGTGTACCTTGAGATTTGAGTGATGATGAGTAACTACGGTGCCGTTGATAGAACATCACGCCAGCATCGACATGGTGCTAGGATCCACATAATGATGGAAGCAGAGTGAACCTGGCTAGCTCAATGAATTGACTCAATGAATTGACGGTACATGTTCTCCTGGCGATAAGCATAGTGGCGGCGATCGCAGGATTAATTGATCAGAGACGATGAAGAGACGCTAGCCCTAAGCAAAACAAATGGTCTAAAGGAGAAAAAAATTCCAGTTAGCACTAATACCGGAGGACTACTTATTCACCACAAGGGTATAGATTGCAGAGTTGAAAAGGAGACTCTGAAGTGCTAGCTCGCTGAGAATAGCAAGAAAGGTAGTAATGAGATATTGAGATGGCACCTAGCGGCGGGAATTTTTTTCTGCTTATCGTCCCTAATTTCGACATACATAAGGACAGAGTTAGTTCCCAAGGCTTCTCATTTCTAATTAGTGCAATACAATTGAGAATAGTGGGGGTGAGATTATGATCTGATACCTATGAAAGTTGCGGGGAGTACTAGGAAGGCCACATGTTGATTCAGTGATACCTACCAATGGGACGTGAAATGACATATTACTTGATGCCTTCCATTTCTTTTGAAAGATGTACATAGCCATAGATAGAGATGGAAAAGATGACCTATCAAGTCTTTAGGACCCTCAGCCTTACCACACTCGCTCGTATGTCGCTAGTACTCCTACAAGAATCGTGCATTTCTAGTGTGTTGGATTGTTCCATACAACACTTCTACAGTACTAAATAAAGGTCTAAGAGCATTTCTAACCGATTCCCTAAAAGGCCATAAGGGAGTAAAATTTTCAGTTTACTCCCTTATGGCGGATCTAGCCGATCCCCTAAAACAGTTAATGGAGTAAATTTTTTACTCCAACTCCATATTTCCCCAAAAGATTCTCTAAATTTAGTCCAATTTTGCTCGGCCGAGTAAAACTGAGTCTCTCCCTCCCGCGCCGCACCGCCTCCCGCCCCCGCCGCCGCCAGTTATGACCTCCGAGCCGGCCGGAATGGATAGCCAACACCCCCGCTCACCCCTCCGGCCGCCAGCGCCGCGAATCGCCGCCAGAATCCACCCACGCGCCGCCGCCGGTGGCGAAAAAAAGCTTGGGGATGATAAAGAACCACAACGTCCAAGCACCGGATCCAACCGCGCCAATGGTGTCCGGCGGGGCCATCGTGGCTCCGGCAACGGCAGGCCGCCTTCCTGCCGCACCTACCGGAGGCAAACGGTCTCGAAAGCCGATGGCAGCGGCGCTCACCGCGGCAGCCACCAAGAAGAAGACGAAGAAGACCGCAGTGTCGGCTCGTGCAAGGCCTATGCCTCGTGCAGCAACTCCGGCTGTCCCTACGAAGACTACTCCGGCGCGAGCGGCGGCCGCGGCCGACAACAAAAAACGCGGCCGCCCAGTGCTCGATGAAATGCCAACAAGGTAAAAAAATCTCGTGTCCCATTGGAATTCGATAGTGATTGTTCGTGATTGGTAGTGAGGGTTTATAGTGCTTGCTTTGACATTGTAGAGCGGAGATGACCACAGCTGAATTCCTCGCGTCGTTGGAGTCCTTGGGCACCGTTGGCGTTGATGATCTCAACTATGGTGACTTGTTTTTCGATCATGCGTCCACCCAAGACACGGAGGAGGCCGAGGAGGAGGTGGTGGAGGTGACCGAATCAAGCATCAAGGCCGCAAGGACCCGCACCCAAAACTACAACCAAAAGGAGGACCTTGCACTTTGTGATGCTTGGTGTGCCATCTCCATGGATGCAACGATCGGGACGGATCAAACCAAGACCATGTTTTGGGAGAGGATCACCGACTTCTAAAACTCCTCCGTCGACGTGCGATCAAGCCGTGCACAAGGTTTGCTTGGGCATAGTTGGAGCACCATCCATAATCAATGCAACCGATGGTTCGGTTGCATCGACCAAGTGAACCATGCTCCACCGAGTGGTGTGCAAGTGGTGGAGTATGGCCCCTACATCCAAGAGCTATTCAAGCATCGAAAGACCATGTTCGACCACAAGCCCTTCACTCTGCATCATTGCTATAAAGAGCTACGCAAGAATGAGAAGTGGATCCAAAGAATTGCGGAGACCACTCTGAAGAGGTCAAGGTTGAGCATATCCATTAAGCACGATGATGAGGTTGATGAAGATGCCAAGAATAGACCGGAAGGAAACAAGATTGCAAAAGAAAGAAAGAAGCGGAATGCATTCGGTGGCACTTACAAGGATGAACTTGTGGCAATGATTGAGACGAAGAAGGTGTTGGCGGCCGAACACAAAGAAGACAAGGTGGCAAGGCGGAATGAGCTCAAAGCCTTCGAGGATGAGAAGTGGAAGACCAAGATGGCGGCCGAAGAGAGAAAGTTAAAGCCTGAGGAGCATAGGCTTGCACTCGATGAGGAGAGGATTAGTGATGTGAAGAAGGCCGAAGAGCATGCTATCATGTTCATGAATCCAGCACAATGGATGAAACTGAAAGAAAGTACTGGGGGCTCACTCGTGGAGAAATCTTGACCTCTCTTTGGAATGTTGGTGGTGGCTGAGGGGGTGGTGGTGATGGTGGCCGAGGGGGTGGTGATGGTGGTGGTGGTGATGGTGGCCGAGAGGGTGGTGGTGAGGGTGATGGTGGCCAACGGGGTGGCAAAGTTGATTTCTTGCGGATGACCTCGTTTGAGTGGTGGTGGTCGAGAGGGTGGTGGTGCATGCCAAAGATTGGCTCGATCCACAACATATGCATGCTGTGTTTGTGGTGATTTTGAATCAAACATTGTGTTTGAAGTGACGTCTTTTGGGTGAACTTTGCATGTTTAAATTTGACAAACGCGGTGATGAAACTTTATGTTATGACGATTATTGCTATCAATGCTTTACTTCGAATGATTTTAAGATATGTATTGTGTAGTGTTTGAAGTTGGTGTGGCTAGGACACAAAATCGAGACAATTTTATGTTTACTCCACTAACTTTTAGGGGATCGGCTAGGTGCGGCCACCATTAGTGGAGTAAAATTTTACTCCACTAACTTTACTCCACCGTTTACTCCCTTAAGTTTTAGGGGATCGGTTAGAAATGCCCTAAGACATCATAGCATCATACCATCATACCATCATTAGCTGAAGTGGTATCACTCATTGTCAAATGATTCAATAGAAAGAGATGAGGCCAAGAATGACATGTAAAAAACCACCATAGTTCGTAGCTTGGCAATATCCATTGCTATTCCATTGCCGACAAAACAGGTACAGATAATAGTAACACGCACGTTTAAATAAGGTGCACAACGCAGTTAAATAAGGTGCACAACGCCGACATTGGTGCCTGTGATGAGCAGGTCATCGACGTACACAACCACGAGCAGAAAATTGGTGTCGTCACCGGGCCAAGATCACAGAGCGAGGAGTCGAGCTTGGCCAACCACGCATGCAGCACCTGTCGTAGACCATACAGGGCCTTCTTGAGCTTCAAGACAGTGTGGGTTGCTAGTATCAACGAAGCCGGGCGGCTGCGTTGAGAAACACGAACTTGACGTCCAAATGGCGCACCTGCCAGCCGGCGTGCGCAGCGAGAGCGATCAGGATGCACACCGTCTCCATGCGTGCCACCGAAGCGAAGACCTCGTCAAACTCCAGCCCCTAGGGCATACCCCTTGATGACGAGCCTCGCCTTGTGCTTTACGTTGTTGCCGTTGGGTCCTTCAGCTTGAAGAACCACTCCAGCCCGATCGTGTGGTGATTGGCACGGAGTGTGGCGAGCTCCCACGTAATATTGTCGGTGAACACCAGCATTTCCTCCTGCATCGGGCTCATCCACTCAGGTGTGGCCAGGGCCTCTTTGACGATTGCTAGTTCTTTGGCAGACACGAGTCACATCGTCTCGAGCTCGTCATCGTAGTCCTTTGGTTATGGCACCCCATTGGTGTTTGCCCACCAATAAGCACCGGTTTGGGTGTGTCATACATGTTGCCGAGGCGCCGGTAGCGCCACACCCTTTCACCGTTGTTCGCGGCGTCAAGGGCGCTGTCAGGCCAATTCTCGCGTACGATTCTACTCGGACGTCCGTTTTGTTCGGATTTCGTCCATTTGGGGATGAGAATAGGGTCATGTTCGTCTGGATTTGGGTTTGCCTCGGCCGGGCGCCCAACGTGCGGCCGCATCTTATCCTCGTGTATGCAAACGTGAGAACCAAGGATGTTGGCCGTAGGCGGGTTCACACTAGTTCACGCTGGCCGGCAACACAGCCGGCGGCCTACAGTCTCATGCCGGCAACAAAGCCAGCGGCCGCCACAGGAGCTAGCCTTCAAAAAGGACATGTTTCACGCCGGCAACAAAGCTAGCGGCCGACACAGGAGCCAGCGCTCAAAATGAATAGGTTTTTGACGCCAGCAACAAAGCCAGCGGCCGGCACACTAGCCAGCCTTCAAAATGAACGGACGTCGGTCACGGCCCGAGGCCTCACCTAGTTCAGGCCGTCGCGGGCGAACATCTCCTTCTGCCGATTCGCGAACCAAGTCTTCCTCTCCAGCGACATGTTGGTCTTGTCCACGCTCATGAAGGCGAGTGCCACCTCTTTAGCTTTTGTGTCCACCATGGTGGCCTCGATCTCAAGCTTCTTGAGTTGAGCGGCCTCCTCAATGTCAAGCTTCCTCCTCTTCGTTGCCTCCTCCATGTCAAGCTTCCTCCTCTCTGCGGCATCCTCCATGGCAAACTTCTTCGTTTGGAGCTCTAGATATATCTTCATTTGCTCCTTATTTCCTTCGCTCCTCCTCTCATCCTTCACTTCCTTTTGGCTCATCATGTTCTCCAAAGTGCCTTGCAAGGCAATTAATGGAAGATGCATCACGCCTCTCATCGGTCTTCGAGCTTGTATTGCCACTCGGCCTCTTGAGCAAGTCTCCCTCATCAGCCACAGCCTTCTTCCCTCCTTTCTTCTTACGAGCGGCATATTGGTCTTTGAACTTGGCACAATCTTTGATGAGCGCCCAACAATGCATGAGAGTGAACGGTTTGTTCTTGTGTCGGACCTTGAATGCTTCGAATTGAAATGCCTACACAATCATTGATGACGATGCTAATGTAATAGCGAAGGACACAACATGTCTGAAAATGAAAAGCATGCCAACATGAATGGACACAAAATGAAAAGGCAAGAGGTTCATACCAAGTCATCAATGCCAAGGCCACTCAAGGGACGGGCTTTGACGCTCTCAAGTGCGGCAATACTTGTTGCACTCTTGTTGAATGAACCCCCATCTTATTTGGATTGAGTTGATGCTGCGAGTGCTCTCAAATTGATAGGGGGCAAACTTCCTTCACTCATGGGAGGTTTTGTGAACCCTCCCCCAAAAGATGGCACCTTTTTGCTCGGCACCTCTTATCGGATCTTCCCCTATCTCAATCCAAATCTCGCAAATCAATTTGTCCTCTTTTTAGGTGTATGACCCCGTGCGAATACTTTGCTTCCTCTTTTGTGCCTCGGTCGGGGTGAGCTCATCGATAAACACCAATGGCTCTTGCAAAATGCCGAACTCTTCCTCCTCATCTTCACAATTCAAGTCATCATCTTCATGCCATGAGTTGCCATGGTCGTCTTCCTCTCCATCATGGCCGGCGAAATCAGTGTCCTCATAGTGGCCGCGGCCGTCTTGGCTCTGGGTCTCGTCGGGATCGAAAGGCTGGCCTTGGCCGAGGGGCTGGAAGGCCTCCCCACGGCCCTCGAAGATGACGCTCTCCATGAACGCTGAACAATCAGGATCGTCGGCTGTGGGCGTCGACTGTGCCATTCCATCGAACAGCTTACGGGCGCCGGCGAAGCTTGCCGTCGGAAACGGCCGGGACTGCTTCCTATGCGTCCCGTCGGGCGTGTGGCCAGTGCTACTGTATCCCGGCGGACCGGTTCTGGTGGACGAGCTCGGCGACCTATACTGAGGAGGATGACCGACCGACGATCCCGTGCTCACCGCGGCCATGCCAGCGACCGAGAGGATGGTCGGCGGTGGTCATGCCAACCCGAGCATGAGAACGGCATGCGCCTTGGCCGCGATGGATTCCTTCTCGTCGACGTCGGCAAGATGCCGCGCTTGACGCCGGGCGTCGGCCTCGACAGCGTAGGCCACAGCCGCCTTCATCTCCCTCGCCTTTGCCCGCCGGCCCCTTCTCTTCGCCGCTTCTAAGTCGAGGAAGGCGATCTCCTCTGGCGTGCACTCGGATCGAGGCTTCCTGAGGCCCTTGGGACCTTTCTTCTTCGCCGCGGGGCGCTCGGCCGTGGCCGCATCGTCGGGGTTTGTCGGGTCGCCGTCCATGAAGGAGGGAGAGAAGGGGCGCACGGGAAGGTTTGGACGAAATGGAGGAAAAGTGGGATGGATGTGTCCCCGACAGGCGGACTTGGGGTCGTGCGTTGGAGTTGCCCTCATGAGACGGAAGTGAGCACCACTCCGGCGCGGGCTTCACCGTGGTGCCGGCCGACGTTGTCGGCTCGTGTGTTGCTGCTATCGTGGATGGAGTGCGTTCGGTGCCGGGAGTCCCATCGTCAGTTATGGTGGCGCATCTCTCATTGGTGCATACCACGAAGAAATTGGACCAGGGTGGCGCATCTCCTTGAACCGGCGTTCCGTCCAGCGACCATACCCACGCACTGCGCTCTTCAAACACACATAGGGTGCGGCTAGATGTAAGTCGGCTGAAAAGATTATTTGAGCCAGTCGATTCCTATCAGCCGTCAGATACTACACAAAACAAACGGTGAAGATTGCACCTTCAACATTCCGCCGCTTTCTTCTTCAACATCGAAGCGCCCCGCCGCCGCCGACCTAGCCGCCTGCTTCCGCCGCCCGCAACCGCCTCGCCACACCGCCCTCCCCTGAACCGCCCCCACCACCGATCTTGCCGCCACCCACGACCATCCCCTCTAAGCCTGACGACCACCCAAAAAACTCCGGCGAAGCAGCACCCCACACGCCACCCTAAGATAGATAGTGGGGGCGGTTCTCCAGTGAACCTGCACCCACCACCCTAAGATAGATAGTGGGGTGTTCTTCCCGGTGCCGGCGGTCTCTTTCTTCATCTCCGGCGCTTCCTTCTTCATTCTCAAAATTGACTGACCCAAATCAAAAAACCAGTCGACTGGCATTTAGCTATTGTGATAACGTTAATCATGTTGGTATTGATTTATTTCCGTTGGTAATTTGGTATCACCATATCTTTCCTAGTTTTTGTGTATGTGGTGTCTCTCTTCATCTTTGGATCCCTCGGCCAGAGCGTGATTAACGGCTGGGATTGTTTAAGAATGGTTATTGTTATTTTGTTTCCCTCTTTCAGCTTCAGAAGCTGTGCGGAGCTTGATTTTATTTCACATTTTTATTTGTTGCAACCTTCCTCTGTTTTTCGTTCTCTGATTTGTGCCCTGTATTAACTTTAGGAAAGCAAAAACCAAAGTTGTTCCTCACAAGAGCCAATCACCACATTGGTCTTCCTATCTATTTACTGAAGACATATCACAACACACTTAGGAATTCTTACCCACGTTATCATCAAAAAGACGATTGGACACCCATACACTAGATAAGTTGTACATACTAAATTTAGCTGCTTGTTGTTGAGATGCACGAGGTACCATGTACGCCAATGCAGGATATTTCATGTATCTCGAGAGTTCTCCGAAACCTTCTACCTCTAAATATTCATGATAGTTGACTTGGAGATCTCTGTACCGCAGCACATCATCCTCTTATAGCTGAGCATCTTCCAGCATGTAGTCTTAAACTGTTTTATGCATAAGAAAAGGGTTAATTCCCGAGGCCTCTCATTTCTAGATATTCTAATGCATTGAGCACTACATGAGAATATGACAGAAAATGAGAGAGTATCCCATGCGATTCAAAGCTAGCTAGTCCAGTAGTTGATGCAGATCGAGGAGAGGGAGAGGACATTACACACACACACACACACACACACACAAGAGGACAGGGGGGTTTTGTGAAGATCTCTAGGGGTAGAGTTAAACGTGGTGGGTGGAATTCTGACCTCATATCTATCATAACTGCATAACCCATGTGAGTTTTCAAAAGGCTACGGATCAAGATAAATGAAAGATAGAAGCAGTTGGGACCGGAGATGTCATGTAATTTGACGACCTCGGTTTTCTGAAATATGGAAGTAGTCACAGGAAGAGATAAGAAAGATGAGATGAATACTCTTTTTAGAAAATCTCTCAGACTTAGTACCACACTAGATGAAATAGGATGTACAATTAAATCTGAATCATCGATTGATGGAGGGTTAGTCCCTCTTTTGCCTAAAATAATTTTAGGGTTGTTTAGTGCTTAATATCGGGGCTGATTTTCATATAATCAAAATCATGTAGGTGAAACAGAGTTTTTAACTATGGTGTATAATTTCAAAAGTTAGTGTAGACATTTCCGTAGTGGCAATATACAAGATCGATAGTCATAGAAGATCGAATGACTTCACCGCAGGACATCATCTCCACTCAACTTCCCCATCTCACTCGCATGCCGCTCCGTTCCCATCTGCGTCCTTGCTGCCACATTGACGCCTTTGCAACTCATGCATTACAGAACCGCTAGTGCTTTCTTTAGGATCATGTATTTCTAGTGTGTTGATTCATCTCGAACAACATTTCATCACTTTAGAGAGGGCCATCAACATCTGAAGTGCCATCGTTTACTGTCACTTATACAACTGAAAAAGGATGTGATATTATTGTTCATGGTTAGGCAGGGGCAGAATTAGGGTATGGGCATGAGGGATGCGGAAAAAATGATCACACATAAGACATAACATGTCACACCACATTTAGAAATGTTAGGAGAAATGGTGTTTTGAGCTCCAACACACAGGACGGCTCTGAACCGCTCAAACCCCATTGCTCCTAATATTTTTACAAAAGGGAACAGTGGCATGGGCAACCATATTGGTTTCCCGACTAATCTTACAAATCGTCACATCCCGTAATCGAACCAAAATTTCCTTCGCCTCCTTCTTCAAGTCAATGATTGCATATTTCTCAAACTGAGCGGTCACGAGGTATCTCAGAACATGTAAGCAGTTTGTCTCAAGCGTCAAATGCATACGATTATCCAAACCAATAAGAAGACCCATGACACACGCTTGAAGTTCATCCTCCTGAACTTACCCATGGCTAGGCAAGAACTCCCAAGCCGAGGTGATAATCATATATCTAGAACCCCGAGCCACAACACGAATGGAACTGGAATAAAAGCAACCAACATCCACTTTAATTTTAGCCCATCTCATTGGAGGAGGAGGGGGGGGGGGGGGGGGGGATACCTGATCACACTTCGTAGCGGGCAATACATAACATGTATATCCAAGAGGCATAATGTTTTGGAGGGTTAGAAGGGTAATGAGGCCAATAATAGATGAAAAATGAGAAGAAGAAAAAACACAACACATAAGATAGAACAATCACAATATATTAGGTTTTAGCATAGCATGATGTGATACCATTGTGGCAACAATATATCCATGGGAATACAAAATGAGTTTCACTGCACCTGGCTCAGTTTTGTTTCATGTACAAATTGTTGTGCTAGTCGTGTGATCTAATCTCGATCCGGCGAAAATGCTGGACAAATCTTGGTTCCCTAATCCCCCATGAGAATCTCAACATAGATATATTAGAAGACTCTACTTAAACGTAAGAAAGCTTAAATGACTTAGAATTAGAAAAAATAATGGAAAAAATATTTTGATTAGATCATATTTACCTCCATGACCGTCAAGCTCATCAACCAATTTGACAATTCACTCTTTCCTACCCTCCTAGTTCTACAAGGGGTGAACCATTTCGTATCTAAGACCAGTGAGCGAGCATCATCTGCATAGTATATTTTGGTATGACTAATTAGCCAAATATACAAGGTTTTTTTGGGTCCATGCCGCTACCGAACTTAAACTTCGTGAATTCGGTCCTTGCCACTATCGCTTGCAAGGAAACTATAGTTGCATGCCCCTGCGCCGTCTCCACCAGTTGTCATCTCAGTTGCGTCGTTTCCTTCCATATGGGACCTACCACTCGCCACATCAACTGCAACGACGAGGAGACCCGGTTGACCTGTCCGGCCGATGTGGTGCCCACCAATATTGACGAGGAGACTCGGTTGACCGTTCCTGACTATGTGGGGGGCCAGCATTCACGGGACAAACCATCCATAATTTTCATTTTACCCGATTTACACGCCTCGCCCGCTCATGCATTATATTCCGATGACGTGTCGCTCTACCTACCTCTGCCGCCTATGATTATTGGCTGCCCGGCGTGCGCCAGAGACACCTTCATCGCACCCACTCCTCGCGCCTCTCTCGCCGCACGCCCTTCCCGCCACTTGCACTCGCCCTCGCAACACCTACCTGCCATGCCCGGCCACCGCAACACGCAAAACGAGCGCCGAGCCGCGCCAGTGCCATTTCCCCTTGTGTTTGGTTTCTCGCCAGAGTGCATCCCCTCGGCTCATCAGGATCTTGGCGGGAACACAATGGAGAGCAAGATGACCTCATGGAGAACATTGTCGTGCTGGAGCGCGAACGCAATGGAGAGCATGACGACCTCATGGAGCCTCCACACCAAAGGATGCTTGGAACAGTTCATCGGTAAATCTTGTCTCGAATCCGGCTCAGGAGATTTTGGTTCTTACATGTTTGTGGTTTGGGAAGGAGATATGTTTGTGATTTAGGAAGAAGATTTTGTGAGAGAAGAACATTGAGAAAAAGATATACGTATTTTACATGGGAAAGGAGATATTTATGCGGGGAGGATGTATCACGACAACACACAGACTTCCCTTTAATAGTACTCCCTCTGTAAAACATATATAAGACGTTTTAGTGAAGATGTGCAGATTTTTTTTATATTTTCAAACTGTAGGGACCTAAAATATCCCCGTTTACAATGTTGCTCTATATTATTTCTTGCGACCTTACCTTATTTCCTGAGATTTTCCCAACAGTACTAAAAAACCAGACGGTTTTTCCCTACCAAACCAACAGAAAAAAAGGGAAAACTCGCACGTGCCGTTTTTGACAAGTTTTGTATTTTTTGGAGTTTTCTTGAGAAAAGGCTGATAAATGACCGAACGTGTCACAACGTGCAAACGGACTCCAAATTCGTTTGAACCAGGCATGGATGCCTACCATGGGCACGCACCCTTGGTGGAAAAAGTTGGGACCATTCCTCACATGTCCAACAAAAAACCATGTTAGACAGAGGGTGTTCGGGAGGCGAGAAAGGTCCGTTTGTGAACACCTCATTTTTTACATCCGTCAAATGGCTCGAATTTTTTTCCCATCACCTTGTATCATCAATTCATGCTACCATGCAAAGTTGTTTTCGTTTCGACAAGTTTTGTATTTTTCTGGAGTTTTCTTGGTGAAAAATGGCCGATAAATGGCCAGATGTGTCGCAACGTGCAAACGGTGTCCAAATTCATTCGAACCAGGCATGGACGCCTACCATGGGCATGCACCCTTGGTGGCCAAATTTATGGTCATTTCTCACATGTACAACAAAAATCCATGTTAGACAGAGGGTGTTCGGGATAGGCCAGAAGGGTCCGTTTGTGAATACCTGGTATTTTACATCCATCAAATGGCCTTAATTTATTTCCATTACCTTGTATCACCAATTCATGCCATCATGCCAGTTTGTCTCTGTTTTCGACAACTAGTATTTTTTTGAAAATTTCTCGGTGAAAAAAAGTCGAGAAATGGCTGAACGTGTTGCAACGTGCAAACGGTGCCCGAATTCATTCAAACTAGACATGGGTGCCTACCATGGACACGCATCCTTGGTGGCAAAAGTTGGGATCATTCCTCACATGTACAAAAAAACATGTTAGACACAGGGTGTTTGGGTCTATTTGTGAACACTTCGTTTTTCGACGTCTTCAAATACATTTTTTTTCCATCACCTTGTATTGCCATTTCAAGCCACCATGCCAACTGGTACTCCCGTAGGACAAGTTTTTGATATTTTTGAATTATTTCAGTGAATAACAGCCTATATGTACATGCCAACATGCTGACAGTGTCCTAAGTCGTTCGTATCAGGCATGGATACCTATTATGTACATGCCAGGCTACTGTAAAAAGGTAGGGTCATTTATCCATTGTGCAAAAAAAACACAAGTTAAGAGTAGGGTGCCGGAGTAGCCCAGACGGCTGCATCTGTAAGCACGTAGTTTTCTTAAATTCAATGCTTCTGTTATTTCAAATACGAAATTTCCATAATTACGAATCAACATGAACATATTTTGATGTTCTAACCATTTATTTTAAATTTATCAGAAATTTTGAAATTTTTAACAATTTTATGAAAATTGCTAATAAATTCCCAACAGTTGCTGCAAATTGTGAACGAAAAAATAACTAAACTCAAGAAAGGAAAAAATGAAATAACGAAAAAGGAAAGGAAAAATAGAATATAGATAAAAATGCGGCAGCCATGGTGACTGTTGGGCCGGCCCAAGCATGCCACGTCGTCCTGTACAAGAGGAAGAAAACCGGAGTTTCCACAAGAGAGGTGAGCTATCCCGTTTGGTTACTGCTTTGCGTGTTAAATTAAGTTGCTGGTTTGAAGTTCTAACCGCGCTGTGTTCATAATTTTTTGTAACTTAACAGTAAGGAAAGGTTAGCCCTACGTGTTCATAATTTTTTGTAACTAAACAGTAAGGTACGTATTTCGTAACGCGTGGACAAATAGCTGAAGCTCATTTAAAAAATGAAATAGGACTATTAGACTAAGTTACACATCATATCGGATTCGTTGACCTTTGTTGCGCACAGCCGGATCTAGACATTTCACACTCTGACACATCACATTTGAACACAAGTTAGTTGTATATATGCAGGCCGCTTCCCGAGAGAAAAAGCGACGTGATACTTGAATAATATCCACCAAACATACTAAACAAAGCACCTTATCATGCATGTCACGCCTAGGCAACAAGATCATGCGTTCGTTGTTACTTGTCTAACTCTAGTGCAACAGTCGATAGCCGTTGACGAATGCATTACATTTGGAAGCACAAACAAGAGTCTCTATGTGAGAAAGGCCATGCTGATGAGGTGGCACATCAGACCGTGAAGTTTAGTTTTGATAACAGGTCAGAAGGCATTGTGTGTAATAGTTTTCTGCCCTGCGTGGCGAATGCTATTAGGAATTGTCATGTCATTTTAATTAATTAATAGTACATGCATGGGAGGTATTTTAATTAAAAAACATGCTGATGAGTTTCCCTCCAACTTACCTACAGATGTGCAACAGACACTCCAAATTAGTGTGGTATTCATGCTCTGATGAAATTTGGGCGACCATTAATGGCTAGGGCGTAGACCAAACCGGTGAAAATCGTTTCAACCCCTTTGGAAGAAAGACGAGCGTCGCATTGCAGGGAGTGTGAGTGATTGACTCGAAGTGCGCCTGGTACGCAGCCAATGGAGGACACAAATAAGGTAGCTGGACGCACACTACATACGAGCTTAGCAAAGCAAGAAGAGCTCGATCTATAGCACACGCACAGCTATAGCTTGATGAACTGACATTACAATGATTGGGATCGAAGATTACACAATAGCGACGTGTACATCCATGCGCTGATTGAGTAATCAGCCTTTCCTCCACCCAGCTGTGATGCTTCACTTGACTTGCTCGGCATGGCCTGGTACGGCTAGCTTGTACCAAGCTGCCATTAGCAGCCAGTTAAGCATCGACCAGGTGGTTAACAGCTGAATGAAAGCCATATATCATATCATACAGGAGTATATGCGTCTCACTGGTCCTTGAGTACGGATATACGGACATGACAGTGTCGCCTATCGCGACAGCGAAAGGTGAGCAGAAGAAGAAGGAACTCTAGTGCTGGCTCCATATGTCTGAATGTCAGGGCAGCTTGGTTGGTGATCTCAATCAACATCACTGACTGATTCAGTCAGTGTTGATGGTGTGCAGCTGCTTAATTAGGAAGCATGACGCATAGTTTAGTTTTGCATAACCTGTTAGTTACTGAATGCTCTGGGCATCATTTGCCGTGTGTAACTAACCGGTCATTCGTTGAAGATGGTACCCTGATTCTTATTGACTCGCAAACTTGGTCTTTCTCTTGATAGTCCTTTAGTTCTTCTTTTTTTTAGAAAAGGAGGATGACCCCCGGCCTCTGCATCTGAAGGATGCATGCGGCCACTTTATTGATTATTCTCGAGAACCTTACAAAATTACAACAATATGCCTGAATCCACCATCTTGGCAACATATGCCACTACTCCTATCCAAATGATGAAAGGGTGCTAGCTGGGCCAAATACCCAGACCACTCACCTAAGCCTATCATCAAAAGCCGGAAGCCCCAGCCGAGCCACATACCGGGTCTGGGGCACAGACCGGTCTGACGCACTCACATGTGTCGTCGCCGTCATCTTCCACAGGTCCGTCTTCAGAGCAGATATTGAGGCTTCTACCTTGTCAGGCCACTCTGCCATCGACGCCACCATGACGCCAGCCAGCTACCTCCTCCTGCGCGAGTCCATCTCCGCGCATCGGGCGCCAAGTCTCCACTGCACCACGCCTCCTTTAGTTCTTCTCACTTGTTAATTTGGCATGTCGCTAAAATTAAGAGTTCTGTTGGCTGTCATTCTTAAAGGTTTATATGGAGATCGATTTAGCATATGTATGTACAACAGCAAGGAGCGAAGCAGTTACGCGATGACGATGTGCTTAAGTAAGGTTAAGCAAAGCAGCAAGCATTGCCTGTACTGCAACTTGCACTTGATCATGAATGTTGGTAACACTAGTTTGTTTGTTAAAAAAAAGGGGGGGGGGGGGAGGGGGTTCTTATCTGCTATGGAGAAATCTTTAACCTGCAAGAGAATCACGTGATAAAGTTTATTATCACCACACACAATCAACTTGTCATGGATGGCTACTAGTTCTATATATCATTCTTCCTAACGTAGAAACTGAGCTCTTGGTATCTTACTTGAGATGCCCATTCCCATTGCAAACGCCCAAATGCTCAATCTATTTTTAGGGCGAAATCCGGAACCGGATGGATGGTTTATTGACCAAGCCAAATTTATCTGTTTACCCAGTCCTCTGCAATTGGTTAAGCCATCAGATAACTTTCTCCACAAAGAAAGAGAAGAAAGATACTACTGACCTGAAAATGATGTGTGGACCAATTCATCAGTACAGTAACTCCGGCCCCTGATTAGGCTCGGCAGGAAGAGCAAGCAAATACCATTACTACTACTTAACAAAAAGAATGCCAGACAATGTGCTGTCCCAGTAAGATAAGTGATGTGTCTAAACGATGACAAGCACAGAACATTGTACTTACCTTGCAAAAATTAACATCAGAGCAAGGATGGACAGATAAACATGACTTCCTCCTCCCCATTGTAAATTCCAAGCTCTTGGCTGGCACTTGAAGAAGGGGCAAAAAAAATTCTACCTGCCTTGTAAATGCAGCAATGAGGGTGGATACCACCAAAGCAATTTACAGCACCACATCATAATTTCCACAAAGGGACGAGTGTTATTTTTAACTAAATGCAGGTGAGGCTTGCAATGTGTCGACTAATTAACCGTAATTAGTCCGGAGTGATACGTAGACGACAAGCGGTTTAGATTCGCTTTGTCCGTTTGGTTGGAGGGTGGTTAGTTAGTATGACAAATGCAAGAATTCTGATAAGGACATTCTACTGTCCTATACGGAAGGTTTCATGGGGAGCTAGCACATATTTTGTCATTATTATGCCATTTTCTTACAAGAGGCAGGACCATCCAAGAAATGCGTTAAGAGTTTTTTACGAAGAGGGGAAACCCATGAAGCATTGCCACCGAGTACGTACGGAACTTTAAAGGAATTTAACTTCTCGTGAGGATTTCTAAGAAAACACTATGCACATCTAGAAGTAGACTGATCTTGTCTCCTACCATGACATAAATTAAAGACGGTCTGAAATTCAGAATACCAATTCGGTTGGTGACCATCAAAATAGACAGAGAGTTTTCTCCAAAAAAAAAAAGACAGACAGACAACAAGGTTAGCAGAGATTGAAGATGCATTACAGTGACATGATTAACCGGCTTTACTTGGATTATTATGACGTATACAATACTACCAAGGAAGGGTTGATGTTTTCATTTTAGTTTTTCTGATAATGGGTTAACTGCTCAGGGACAGTGAATTACCATGTTTATGTTCTCTAACATGAAGAGCACATGCCAACACAAAAAATAAAATTCGTGCAGTAATTTGTTCTCTTAATTTTTTAGAGGAATATACATAGATCCTTTTGGAGCATCTGGAGTTTCAGACTCTGAAGGAACTAGATGGCAGTAGTAGTAATCTACTATTCTCTTCAAGCATGTTGTAAGTTAGGACTGAGGTAGTAATAGTTACCACTTTAGCTATATGTAAGTTGCTGATTTTAAAATTTGGGTAAGTCGATTTTCTGACCGTTTTTTTTTGGGTCAACATTTGTGCTGTTTTTGTTTTCTCTATGTTGTAATGGCTCCTTAGGCTGATTTTTCCTATGGCAGGTGGAAGTCTAACAGCAAAAACAGTTAAATTTTTTGACTTGCCCATGTATGGGGTAAGACAATTTTTTCTTAGGCTGAATTTTTTATTAGCCCCGGTTTGGGGTAATTCGATTTTCCTATTGGGCTTGAAGCCCGTCACACATTATTTGCTTTTTTATTGCATGTGTTATTTATTTATTCTATTTTACTTTTATATTTTAGTCATTTTTTCTACATGGATATTTTTGCCATGTTGGATGAGTGAAAATGTATACACGCGTGTATTATATAGTACGTGCGTAAATTCAATTAGAGTATGAAAATTGCACTATTATATGCTTATTCTTTGCACATTGAAAAGTATAACTTGAGTGCGCAAGTATTTTTTAAGTTTTTTTCTTTCTTCTTAAATGGCAATATCAATGCCACTAATTATTTTTTCTTAGAAAACTCCATTCTTTTAATTTTTTCCTTTTTTATTTCATTTTCTTTCTTCTTAAGGGTAATATCAATGCCAATAATTCATCAGTTTTAGGAAACTTATTTTTGCAAAATTAGAATATTATATGCTTATTCTTGCATATTATAAAAAAGACATAATTTCTATATAACTTATGTGCAATTTCTATGTAAATTATGTGCAAATTTTGCATATCAATGCCACTCATTCATTTTTCGTAAGAAAACTTTGTTATTTTGATTTGTATCTTTTTAGTTTTCATTTCCTTTCTTCTTTAAAGTTAATACCAATGTCACTAATTCATTCCTTCTTACAAAGCTTCTTTTTGCAAAAATTCACTAGTATTGCTTATTCTTGCATATGGTTAAAGACGCAATTTTGGTGTAAATTTTGTGCAAAAAAATCATTACTCTATTTATTTATTTATTTATTTATTTATGTTCTTTCCTAAGGGTAATACCAATTCCACTAATTCATTCTTGCTTAGAAAATTTTATTATTTTGAAGTTGTTTAGTTTTCATTTTATTTTTTATTTTTTAAGGGTAAAATGCCAATGTCACTAATTCATTCTTTCTTAGGAGACTTATTTTTTGTTTGAAAAAACAACTACTATTATATGCTTACCCTTGCATATTATGAAAAGGCGCAATTTCTATGTAAATTTTGTGCTATTTTTTTATTATTTGTTTCATTACTATTTTTAAAGGGCAATATCATTGCTACTAATTCAATTTTTTATATGAAAACTTCATTATTTTGATTTTTTTAGTTTTAATTTTATTTTCTTCATTTAGAAAACTACACATATTACATGCATACATACGCCTTTGATCATCATCTCTTTTTTTCTTCATGTGAAGAATAATTGAACTCTAACTTTGTATAGACCTTGTACCATAATTAAGTTCCATTAGATCAATCGATCGAAACTTACGCATAGAAGATGTATCTATGAACTCTAATGCTTGTGTGTAGTTTTCGGGATCTGCTCAAGAAAATATAATACTATAGATAGCTAGCTTGTGTTGTGAAGTGAGGAAAATGTACGCCTGAAAAATGCACCACTTCGTCGCAGGCTAGTACGTTGGCGCATCCTCTCGTAAAAAAAAACGACCAACCAAAAAAATTTAAATTCGTTATTTCTTAGAAAAAAATTCATTTTATTTTTCTTTACTTTCTATTTTTGCTTATTTATATCTGTTTTGTCTTGTGTGTTACCAGGTATCGGGTCAGTTCCTATTATGTTTCATATCAAGCCCAAGCATCTGATCAACTTCTAATTTGTGGTTGCAAAGGGCCGAGCGTCCCATAAAAAATGATTTACTGGTGCAAGTCGATTTGATTCTGAGAAAAATCAACTTGGCCAAATTAACAAGTTGTGCCCGGCTCTAGCAAGGGAGGGGCAACGGCGGCGGCGCGCCTTCGGCTCGCTTTAGTGCTTGTAGTCGTCGTTAGGCGGTCTACGAATTTAGATATTTTTTTTATTTTTGGGGCTCATTGTACTGTCATGATTGAAGATGAATATATTGAAAGTTTCTCAGAAAAAAAAGCCTTGGCCAAATTATTTTTACGCGACTTGTCCCTAGTCGGTCCCAATGGTTTACTTGCCTTTTTTTTTGTTGAAAACAACTAAATAGTTGGCACAAAATGGACGACCCAAATATTCCAAATGTGGCGAACCAACCTGTGATTGGATGGTTAGAGGGACTGTGGTATCCCCAGGCCATTAGGGTTCAAGTCCTGGTGCTCGCATTTATTCTTGAATGTGTTTCAGGATTTCCGGCGATGCGCATTCAGTGGGAGGAGACGTTCCCGTTGACAACGAGATGCCTACGGTGACTTCGTAAATTTCAAGATGATATGTCGGCTCAGTCTTTCGGAGGTACTTATAGGGGTAGGTGTGCGTGTGTGCGTTCATAGGGGTGAGTGTATGCGCGTGTATATTAGCGCTTGCGTCCGTATTACGTTAAAAAATATATATTCCAAATGTGACACGCTAGATAGCTCATCTCACATGAAATTTAACTGTTTCTGCTGTCAAACTTCCACCTGCCGCACTATAAAATTATTCGGAAAACTGATAATTTTCACCAGCCAATCACATCTGCTTTGTTCATATCATTAGTTTATGGATGGCCTACAATGACGAGCGGCAGACCGCGACGGGCAAGGCAGCCGGGAAGTTTCCGCCGCTACGCTCCGGCCTCGGACCCTCCCCATCTCCATCTACATTGCCCATACGGACCAAACTCCACCTCCATTAAACAAAACAATGGCGCATGCCCGAGGCCAAGGCGGCCAGCATATAGAACAAGTCCGCCTTGTTGTTTACACCGGCCATGTGGCACGCCTCCACGCCGCGCCGGCCGTCCTTGGCTCCTACATAACGCCCCTCCACTGCTCTCACTCCCTTTGATGTCTTCTTCCCCCACCACAAGCTCCACCAACAACTCGCCATTGCCGCTGCACTAGCCTGCTGCTAGCTGGTAGCTCTATCTACGGCAGCAAGCGAGGAGAGCGCGTGAAGGGGTCGAGATGGACCGGCTGGTGATCCCGGAGCCGACGAACGAGGTGGTGGTGCGGGTGGAGCCGGGGCGGCCGGCCAGGGGGGAGCTCACGCTGCGCAACGCCATGCACACCATGCCCGTCGCCTTCCGCCTGCAGCCGGCCGTCAGGGGCCGCTTCGCCGTGCGCCCGCACACTGGGATCCTGGCGCCGCTCGCCGCGGTCACCGTTGAGGTGCTCTACATGGCCTCCGAGGCGCCCGACGGGCCCGGCGGGGGAGGCAGCCGCGGGGAGGACGCCTTCCTGCTGCACAGCGTGGTGGCGCCCGGCGCCTCTGTCAGGGAGCCCGTCTCCGCGCTCGACTCGGTGAACCCTGAGTGGTTCTCCGCGAGGAAGAAGCAGGTGTTTGTCGACAGCGGCATCCGGGCGTCCTTCGTGGGCGCCGAGGTCGCGGCGCGCCTCGTCGCCACCGGGGCCGTGGAGGCGCTCAGGGAGGTGCTCGACCGCAGCGACCCCGCGTGGCGCGCCGCGGACGCCGCCGACGAGTCCGGGAGCACGCTGCTCGACCTCGCGGTGGGCCTCGGCCGCGCGGACATCGTGCAGGTGCTCCTCGAGTACGGCGCCGACGCCGACAAGCCCAGCCGCGGACGGACACCCCTCGAGATCGCAGCGGCGTCCGGCGAGTGCCTCATCGCGGAGCTCCTCCTCGCCAACGGAGCCAAGCACGCCGGCTCCGACGCGCTCCACGTGGCCGCCGCGGCGGGACACGACGATGTCTTGAAGCTGCTTCTTGGAAAGCCCGCGCCTGCTTCTCCCGGCTCCTCCTCCTCAGCTTCCTTCTCCGGTTCCTTCACGTCCATCGACGCGGCAGGGAGGGAGGGCAAGACCCCACTGCGGCTGGCGGCGGAGGGTGGCCGGCGGGAAGCGGTGAAGGCGCTCCTGGCGGCCGGCGCGAGGGCCGACGCGAGGTGCGGCACGGATGGCGGCACCGCCCTCCACGCCGCGGCGAGGCGGGGCGACGAGGCCGTGGCCCGCCTGATCCTGGCGCACGGCGTGGCCGGCACGGCCTCGGTGCGCGACGCGAAAGGGAAGACGGCCTACGAGACCGCGGCCGAGGAGGGCCACACCGGGCGGATCATGGACTTCCTAGGGCTCGGCGAGGCGATCCTGGCGGCCGCGCGCAAGGGCGAGGCCCGGGCCGTCCGTCGGGCCGCGGACGGCGGCGCGTCCGTGGAAGGGCGGGACGCGCACGGGTGGACGCCGCTGATGCGCGCCGCGTTCAAGGGGCGCGCCGACGCGGTTCGCGACCTCATCGAGCGGGGCGTCGACTTGGAGGCGTGCGACGCCGAGGGCTACACGGCGCTGCACTGCGCCGCCGAGGCGGGGCGCTCGGACGTGGTGGACATCCTCCTAAAGGCCGGGGCCAACGCCAGGGCAGCGACGACGAAGGGGAGGACGGCCGCAGCCTCCGCGGCGGTCACGGGCAAGGCCAAGGTGGTGCGGCTGCTGGAGAAGGCCGGCGGGGTCGGGCGGAAGGGCGCCGGTGAGAAGGCGGCGCCGGCGGTGGCCAAGGGCGGGAGCATGGACAGGCGACGGAGGGGGAGGAAGGGAAGCAGTGGCGCCATACGGTTCGGTGGCGGGAAGGAGGGGTACGAAGCCGCCACGGTCACCGTCGGGTGGTCCCACTAGCGGTTGGTAAACTTTGGGGGTTTTGGTTGAAAAAATGAAATGGCCCGTCGAGAGAAAATGCATGGGAGGTTTTTTAATTTGTTTTCAAGGCACCGATGTGTTTTTACCGTGGTACTCTAGTGTAATGTATACACTTTGTATAAATGGAATTGTTCAAAGGTTTCATTGCTCGCATGTTGCAATAAGATGATGCTTGTCTTTAGTTGTACTATGGATCATGTTTTGAACTCTGGTTTCTCTTTGGATCATGTTTTTCCTACTTTCTTCTCTGCTAATGGAGACAATTTGTACATACAACTTGGATAATATTTGATTCTCAAAATTGACAATTTACGAGATATGTAAGTGCATCTAGACCTCAAGATCGATTTAGGTACTCACGACGAACAATCAAGAAACTAATGTGATTGCTAACTGTCAATCAGGGCTCCTGGCCCATATAATACCCCCCACTGAATTATCAAGCTAGTTGGTAACATTGTCAAGCTTGACATTACACATGTATCTAATTGCTTCCATTCTGGAATTTTGATTGTTCATAGGTTGAACTATGGTGTGATAGCATTCTTACCTAATTTTTTTGGAGCTGATAAGATTCAACAATATGGACCCACTTTTTTTAGATGCATTTGTAAGTGGATTACTAAAACTCTGAACCTTAGACTTGATCCCTATGCTGACAAGCTTTTTACTATTGATGAAGTGTTTTTTAATCAAAAACATGAACATCATGGATGGTTTTTTGTCCTTGCATGAAAATTTGTACCACACACGTGTGAAAGAACAAGTTGAGACCATTTTGAAATTGGATTTTGAAAAAGCCCACGACAAAGTGAACTAGGATTTCCTCTTGAGTTGTCATAAAGCTAGATGTTTGTGTGACAAATGATGTGATTAGTTACCAGAGGTGGAGCGGCGGGGGCGGCAGCAGGGTGCAGAAGACGTGGTGTGCCATGTGCTCTGGGAAGAGTAGTTTCTTTTTAGCCGAGGGAAGGGCATTTTTTTACATCAAAGTACTCTTTATTGCAAGGTGGTCACCATATTATCTTTTACGAGAGTTTGTTTCATTATATTTTTTTCATTTTGATCATAGGACTGGGAATCCCAATTATCAGCCTCTCTCTTGCAATGACAAGCGAATAAACACCCATCATGAGAGTAACCCGCTTAGCATGGAAGATATTGACCGCCCCCTGTCGCTCCATGTGTGGTACGGGCACACAAAACAAATGATTATTTGAATGTTTAGAGGTGGCGCATGCAAATTTACTTGGAATGGCAGGGTAATACCACATTTTCTTGGACTGTCTTGCCTATGCATCTAAGAAAATGGCACGACAATGACAAAAAATGCGCCACCTCTCCATGAAACCTTCCGTATAGGACAGCACAATGTCTTGATCAGAATTCTTGCATTTGTCATATTAACTAACCACCCTCCAACCAAACGGACAAACAAATCGAAATGGCCTGCCGTTTACTTATCGCTCCGGACTAATTACCAAATAATTACTCGACACATTGCTAGCCTCACCGGCTTTTAATTAGTTTAAAATAACAGTCGGTCCTTGTGGAAATTATGATGATCCGGTGCTGTAAATTGCTTTGGTTGCATCCTCCCTCATTGCTGCATTTACAAGGCAGGTGGATTTGTTTTATGGGCCCTTCTTCAAGTGCCAACCAGGAGCTTGGATTTTACAATGGGGAGGAAGAAGTCATGTTTATCTGGCCATCCTTGCCCTGATCTTAATTTTTGCAAGGTAAGTAGAATGTTTTGTGCTTGTCACCGTTTAGACACATCACTTATCTTACTGGGATAGCACACTGTCTGGCATTCCGTTTGCTAGTAAGTAGTAATGGTTTTTGCTCTTCCTTCTGAGCCTAATCAGGGGCCAGAGTTACTGTACCAATGAATTGGTCCACACATCATTTTCAGGTCAGTAGTATCTTTCTTTCTTTGTGGAGAAAGTTATCTGATGGCTTAACCAATTGCAGAGGACTGGGTAAGCAGATAAGTTTGGCTTTGTCCATAAAGAGAACCATCCGAGTTTGGCCTCAATAGATTGAGCATTTGGGCGTTTGCAAAGGGAATGGGCATCTCAAGCAAGATACCAAGAGCTCAGTTTGTACGTTAGGAAGAATGATATATAGAACTAGTAGCCATCCATGACAAGTTGATTGTGTGTGGTGATAATAAACTCTATCACGCGATTCTCTTGCGAGGTTAAAGATTTCTCCATAGCAGATAAGAACTCGGCACGTCATCAGTGTTATCAGCATCGCATGATGCAGAGGCCGGGGTGTTCTCCCTTTCTTTTTTAAACAAACAAACAAACAAACCAGTGTTGCCAACATTCCTGATCAAGTGCAAGTTGCAGTGCAGCCAATGCTTGCTGCATTTACTGCTTTGCTTAACCTTAACTAAACACATCATCATCGCGCAACTGCTTGTTTGCTGTTGTACATACATATGCTAAATCAATCTCCAAGTGAACCTTCTAGAATGACAGCCAACATAACCCTCAAGTTCAACAACATGGCAAATTAACAAGAAGAACTAAAGGACTGTCAAGAGAAAGACTGAATCAGTGTTTGCGAGTGAATAAGAATCAGGCTACCATCTTGAAAGAATGACCGGTTAGTTAGACACGGGAAATGATGCCTAGAACAAACTGGTTATGCAAAACTAAACTATGCTTCATGCCTCCTGATTAAGCAGTTGCACACCATCAACACTGACTGAATCAGTCAGTGATGTTGATTGAGATCACCAACCAAGCTGCCCTGACATTCAGACATATGGAGCCAGCACTAGAGTTCCTTCTTCTTCTGCTCACCTTTCGCTGTCGCGATAGGCGACACTGTCATGTCCGTATATCCGTACTAGATGACTAGTGAGACGCATATACTCCTGTATGATATGATATATGGCTTTCATTCAGCTGTTAACCACCTGGTCGATGCTTAACTGGCTGCTAATGGCAGCTTGGTACAAGCTAGCCGTACCAGGCCATGCCGAGCAAGTCAAGTGAGCATCACAGCTAAGTGGGGGAAAGGCTGATTACTCAATCAGCGCATGGATGTACACGTCGCTATTGTGTAATCTTCGATCCCAATCATTGTAATGTCAGTTCATCAAGCTATAGCTGTGCGTGTGCTATAGAGCTCTTCTTGCTTTGCTAAGCTCGTATGTGTGCTTCCAGCTACCTTATTTGTGTCCTCGATTGGCTGCGTACCAGGCGCACTTTGAGTCAATCGAGACAACAGCGGTTTGGCCTGTTGTCTTTCTTCCAAGGGGGTTGAAACGATTTTCACCGGTTTGGTCTACGCCTTAGCCATTAATGGTCGCCCAAATTTCATTATAGTGTGAATACCACATTAATTTGGAGTGTCTGTTGCACATCTGCAGGTAAGTTGGAGGGAAACTCATCAGCATGTTTTTTAATTAAAACACCTCCCATATACTATTAATTTATTAAAATGACATTACAATTCCTAATAGCATTCGCCACGCACGGCAGAAAACTATTACAAACAATACCCTCTGACCTATTATCAAAACTAAACTTCACAGTCTGATGTGCCACCTCATCAGCATGGTCGTTCTCACACACAGACTCTTGTTTGTGCTTCCAAATGTAATGCATTCGTCAACGGCTATCGACTGTTGCACTAGAGCTTAGACAAGTAACAAGGAACGCATGATTTTGTTGCCTAGGCGTGACATGCATGATAAAGTGCTTTGTTTAGTATGCTTGGTGGATATTATTCAAGTATCACGTCGCTTTTTCTCTCGGGAAGTAGTCTGCCATACATCTAACTTGTGTTCAAATGTGATGTGTCGGAGTGTGAAATGTCTAGATCCGGCTGTGCGCAACAAAGGTCAACGTACCCGATGTGATGTGTAAGTTAGTCTATTAGTCCTATTTAACTTAGGGCAACATTGTAAACAGGGATATTTTAGGTCCCTACAGTTTGAGAATATGAAAAACATCTGCACATCTTTTTTACTATTATAAAGGGAAGTTTGTGCGTCGTCGTCATGGTTGATACATCATCCCTGCATATATATATATATATCTCTTTTCCTAAATAAAATGCACATCTCTTTTCTCAATGTTCTTCTCTCACAAACATCTTCTTCCTAAATAATCTCCTTTCTAAATCGCAAACATATCTCCTTCCCAAATCACAGACATGTAAAAACCAAAATCTCGTGAGCCGGATTAGGGACAAGATTTCCGATGAACTGGTCCGAGCATCCTTTTCAGATTAGTATCTTTCTTTGTCGAGGAAGATATCGGATGGTTTAACCAATTGCAGACGACTAGGTAAGCAGATAATGATGTCTAGGTCCAGAAACCATCGGGATATAGCTTTAGTTGGCTGAGTATTTGGGCATTTGGGTGTTTGCAGTGGGGATGTGTGTCCTAGGTAAGACAAAAAGAGTTCAGTTTGTACGTTCGGAAGAATGGTAAAGCTAGTAGCCATCCATGTGAAGCTCATTGTATAGTGGTAATAAACTTGATCACACGATTCCCTTGCGAGGCTAAAGATTTTGCCAACATTTTGATGAAGTGCATGTTGCTGTACAGATAATGCTTACTGCATTTCCATGTAAAATTCTATTCTACCTGATTATCAATGAAAAACCAAGCAATTGCTGGATCCTTAAAAGAACTGCTTACTGCATTTGCTGCTTTGCTTGAAATTAAAGTTAAACACATCATCATGCAACTGCTTGCTGTTCTACATATGCTCAACCTCCAAGTCAACCATTAAAAAGAGAACTCTCAAGTTCAACAACATGGCAAATTAAGAATACCTAAAGGACCGTCAAGAGAAAGAGTAAGTTGTAAGTCAATGCGAATCAGGGTACTATCTTTAACGGCTGACCAGTTAGACGCGGCAATTGATGTTCAGCACATTCACTAACCAACTGGTTATGCAAACTAAGCTATGCTTCATACCTCCTAATTAAGTAGCTGCACACCATCAACACAGAATCAGTCAGTGACGTTGAGATCACCAAGTAAGCTGCCCTGACATAAATACATATGGAGCTAGTCCGTCTTCGGCTGTCGCGATACGCTACTCCTATAGTCCAATATGATATGGCTTTCAGCTGTTAACCACATGGTGGATGCAGCTGCCTGCTTAATTCACTGCCAATGGCAGCATGGTACGAGCTAGCCGTACCAGGCCATGCTGAGCAAGTGAGCATCATAGCTAATAAGTACGGGAAAGGCTGCTTAAATCAATCTGCACATGGATGTACACGTCTCTATTGTGTAATCTTCCATCCTAATCATTGTAATGTCAGTTTAAACTATAGTTGTGCATGCTCTTCTTCGGGGGCGGAGCCAGGATTTTAGTATGAGGGGGACGAAGAAAATAATGAGACAAAAAAAATAGACCCGTTGGTGTAAATCACAGGGTGTCCCTATGTTCATGCAATGTCAGTATTCATGCTATGCATATGTAGGAAGTCAAAAGATGTGGAGCCGGTTGCGCCACAAGACCCTAACTAGTTATATGCACGTTCGTCCCGTATTGCCCCGTTACATAAAGTCTTAATCTAACATTGACATCAAAGCAAAATAATATATGTTTGCAAATATAAAAATGATACATTCTATTGGATGGAAATTAGCTCTATGGTTTACCAACAACTTAAACAAAGTTAAACAAGGGCATAGCTTAGTATGCATTGCACCTTATTTTATGCAAAATTAGACTAGCTCGTACATTTACATCTGTAGAAGAAGAGAAGTGCTGTAGGTTATAATCACAAAACCACATCAAACAAAATTAAAAGAAAGGCATCTGATGATTCCATTGTACATACTAGTATATTGCAGTCCATAGGAATTATATATATACTAGTAGGACATCATCCGTTAGAACACCATTGCCAGTATATACGGGTGTACCACTGTACCTTGAGACGTAGATGTGGGGATCGGCGGACTCCATGCCACAGCACGTCGCCATGATCAGCAGCCTGCTTAGCAGTTAATTAGCACGAAGACATAATACATAGTGGTATGGTGCCTTAGGCAAGCACGGCGGCGGCGGCCGCAAGCAAGAATCAATTAGATCGATTCTTGCGTGATGTGCAGACGGAAGCTATAGATCCTGGCGGCGCCATGGTTAGACTCTCCATGACGTAACTTCCAGACTTTGAGAACCCACGATGGCCTAATTGACCTTAACATGGGCTTGTTTACTGGGCTTCGTTATACAGTCAGATTTTGGCCTTGGCGATGCGATGATTAAGGAACTACGGCGATTATATACACTAGTCGTCTACCCGTGCATTCGCACGGGCTAGTAAGAAATAGAGAAAAAACTTCATAAATATGTCTTTGAGGTATGGAGTTATACTCTTTTATTTTGTACAGAATATTTCCAACAATAGTCACCTTGATTAAATGATATATGTGTGGACTGTAACTATGTTTTTTAATTCTCATCTCTCTGTTGTCTTGTAATTTTTTATGCATTACGCACTGTATGTTATTGCTTTATCTATGCCAATTGAATTGTTAGAATGTGTTTGTTATTCCAACATGTGCCATTGGAATGCATGTCTTCGAACATAGTTATTTGAGACATGCCCTATATTTGGCATCCATACATATAACAATTGAATGCATAATTTTTTAGGGCTGGTAATTTGCAACATTGAAAATAATAATTAATTGTATATTTAATGCATACATGTCATGTTGTAGCACATTGGTCTTCCATTTCAATGTACACTATAAAACAATTTGGTCTGAGCTCTCACTTGACTTATAATCTGCAGTTTTTGATCTTTCTATTAACTATTTTGATTATATGTCTAAAAAATAGAGAGCAAATATGAAAATTGCTTTATGTCGTACTTTTGTAAATGTGTATACACAGTGTGAATATTATGTCTCTAAAAGATGTTACTAAAAATAATTTTACGTATACATTAACATATTTATAATTGTGTTACAAATTCTGAATCAATCTTTGTTCTATCTCCCTTCAAAATAAAAATTAAGGCCACGGAGAATTTGGACAACTTTGTAAAAAAAGCTTTAATAGATAATACCCTACAGGAAACTTGTGTGTTAGCACATAATTAATAATGATATAATCTGGAGCATGTTGCCTCTTAGATTGAAATAAATCTGGTCTCAATGTCGTTGGTAACTCACGGACATAAGATATGGAAAATCCAATCACCTTGTTGCCATGTTGTTTACTTTCAAGGCATTTACCATGCGTACTCACGAACATCAGTTAGCCATGTTCGTCTGAGGACCATGCTCCACCAAGTAACCATGTGGCTATAATGCTCATTCTCGTTTTTTCTTCCACCCTACATTAGCCACTAAAAAAATCAGGAATGAAAAGCCCACTCATCCGTTTGCAATTATGAGAAAACGGAATTTTTAATACCTCATTTCCATGTCAATCCATGTCACATTCACATGTTTTCAATCGGCGGTAGACATCATTTAATCCCTAGTCCTTGTTGCCTCTTTCTCGGTAGACATCAAAACAGCATGTTGGAAGGATGTGAGGGTGTATCTTACTATGTTGTCCTGAGTCTTAATTATTCTACCAATATTAACACTAATAAAATTTAAAACGGATTCAGAAAACTTTTGCCTAACATGGTATGTCTGACTTCATTACAGCCGCCACTGCTACCGGTTTGGTCGATTTAGGCATGGTTTATATGGCTGACATCCTTGTTGATCTCGAACTCTTGCAGCCATTCGAAATTTGTCCAGTCTCCATGGGTATAAAGACCACCATTAGGATAATGAACATCTGCGTAATCAAGAACATGGGCGTCCTGTGAACGCTCATGTGTACACCACCCTAGATCAGTTGTATCATGTAAGTTCAGGCGGGTTGAAAGGCCCGTCTATTGGCTAAGTCTGAATTTATCGAAAATTAAATTGGCTGATTCTGAAGATCACAATTCAAGTCATGGCTGACACTACCCGTAAGTACGGCCGAGCGCACAATGCTGACCTGCTGCTGGTACTTGTTTGTTCAGTCCCGGGCACATGTTGAATCCGCGACTCGTTGTGCATGACACATGGTCCGGTGCTGATCAAACCTGCAGGTCACGTGGACACATCAAATCAATGTTTGTGTTTTGTGTGGCCTTGGCAGGTAGCCGAAACAGATATAAATTAATTGGTCTTCTAATCAAACTGGTTCGACCTACTTGTAGTTCCTCCATGCATATCAATCCGTCTTCTGCAGATGTATCTCACCCAAGTGAGAACGGGTAAAGAAACCAAGAGGACACATATCAAGATCCGAATTAGAAGGCAAAAGATGAGGAGAGACATTAACGTGCTCTCTAGACCTATCAGAAGAATAACAAACCAATCAGAAAAAGTTACATACATAAGAGATTCTGTAGCGCCTCTTGGATATATACGTCCATGAACCACCAATTTGCATGCAGGGAGTGTATCCCATAGGCCGGTGACATGATCCGCTAGAGGTGGCGGCTGCTGACTTGGGCTTGCCATCCAAACGGGAGATGTGCCTTTGATCTACCTGCGATGTGGCAGAGCCGTTCCCATGCGGATGGAAACTACGTAGTATATCAGGAGAACAATCTCCTGCCAGGGTCTGCAGCCGAGATTGTACCAGCGCATCAAGTCTGGAGGGAGCAAGTCATCGAGCGGGGTGAGGGAGGGCACTTTTGCGCTGGCTTCTACCTAGAATATATAGCAAAAGATCGAGCGGAGGTGGACGTCGTGGAAGAGAAGGAGGGGATTCGAAGACGGAGAAAAATATTGTGCGAGGCTTCTTTAGGGAAAGATCGATCCTGATTTTCTATATGAGCACGGTAGATTGTTTTTTATTTATTTGAGAGGTTGCCTAGATTGGTTTTCTACAACAGAGATATGTTGTTTTTTAGATGGATCTGATGTTCTATAGCAGCACGGTAGATTTTTCTTTTTGAGAGGTTGTTTAGATTGCTATGTTTTTTTTTCTTAGATGGATTATATTGATCGATCTGCATCGTTATAACTCGGCCCCATAAGATGGACGGCCAGTAATTACTAATTAACGTGGAAATTTTTAGGAAGTGACGAATTAGTATAGGTAGGTATATATATATATATATATATATATATATATATATATATATATATATATATATATATAGAGGTATAGATAGATAGATAGATAATTCTCTTTTGAACTGGCATGGTTTGAACGGGAAGGCTTCTTAGATCTGGTAGCCAGGGAATGGGCTAAGGATGTAGGAGGTAGAACTTCGGTTGAGCGCTGGCAGAACAAGATAAGGCATTTGAGAAGTTTCTTGCGTGGGTGGGCCAAGCATCTTAGTGGGATATATAAGGTCGAGAAGGAGAGGCTTCTTACATTTATTCAGTCCCTAGAATTAAAAGCCGAGTCCACAATTTTGCAAGCCACGGAGCTGCATGCTAAACTGGAAGCGGAGATGAGGTTGAAAGAGCTTCTCCGTGAAGAGGAATTAAAGTGGGCGCTGCGAGCTAAGGTTCGCAAAGTTGTCCAGGGGGACGCGAACACTCAATTCTTTCACTTGGTTGCTAATGGCAAGCACAGAAAGAAAAGAATTTTTCAGCTTGAACAAGATGAAGGCACGACTGTAGGACAGGATAACCTAAAATTATACATTACCGAGTATTACAAGCAGCTGTTTGGGCCTCCGGAGGATAATTGTGTGTCCCTGGATGAGTCCAGGATTGAGGATGTGCCTCAACTCACTGCTGATGGCAATGATATTTTGATAGCCCCGTTTTCTGAGAAAGAGGTGTTTGATGCCATTACACAGATGAAAAACAATAAGGCCCCAAGGCCGGATGGATTTCGGGCAGAATTCTATAAAAAGTGTTGGCATATTATTAAAGAGGATTTGTTACCGATGTTCCATGATCCTTTCTCTGGGCAGCTTCAATTATTTCACTTGAATTTTGGAACAATAACATTGCTTCCTAAGAAAACAGAGGCTGTGAGAATTGAGCAGTTCAGGCCGATCTGTCTTCTCAATGTTAGTTTCAAAATTTTCACCAAGGTGGGGACTGATAGGCTCACACAGATTGCGCATTCTGTGGTGCAGCATTCCCAAACTGCCTTCATGCCGGACAGAAACATCCTAGAAGGGGTTGTAGTCCTTCATGAAACGCTCCATGAAATTCATTCGAAAAAATTAGATGGAGTTGTTTTTAAGGTGGATTTCGAGAAAGCGTACGATAAAGTCAAATGGCCATTCCTTCAACAGGCCTTGCATATGAAAGGTTTCGAAGAAGCCTGGCGACGCCAGGTAGAATCTTTCACGCAAAAAAGGAGTGTTGGAATTAAAGTGAATGACGACATAGGTCACTACTTCCAGACACATAAGGGCCTGAGACAAGGGGATCCGATGTCTCCTATCTTGTTCAACATCGTAGTTGATATGTTGGCAATTCCGATAGGAAGGGCTAAGGAGGCTGGTCAGGTGGGTGGATTGGTGCCTCACCTAGTCGATGGAGGTGTGTCTATCCTACAGTACGCTGATGATACGATCATCTTTATGGAGCATGACTTGGCAAAAGCGAGAAATATGAAGCTGGTGTTGTGCTTATTTGGACAATTGACCGGGTTAAAGATTAACTTTCATAAAAGCGAATTGTTCTGTTTTGGTAGAGCCAATGAGGAACAAGAGGCTTATAGGCAATTGTTTGGATGCGAATTAGGGTCTTTACCTTTTACGTATTTAGGTATACCAATTCACCATCGTAAGCTGACAAACAGGAAATGGAAGTGTATCGAGGATCGCTTTGAAAAGAAACTGAGTTGCTAGAAGGGCAAGCTCATGTCTTATGGAGGCCGATTAATTATGATTAATTCGGTTCTCACGAGTATGCCTATGTTTCTTTTATCGTTCTTTGAGGTCCCAGTGGTAGTTAGGAAAAGACTGGACTTCTATCGATCCCGATTCCTCTGGCAGAGCGATGAACTAAAAATAAAGTACAGACTCGCCAAGTGGGATATTATCTGTCGACCGAAAGACCAAGGGGGTCTTGGCATTGAGAACCTCGAGGTCAAGAACAGATGTCTTCTCAGCAAGTGGCTGTCGAAGTTATCTATCGAGACTGATGCTACTTGGGCACAGATCCTTCGTAGCAAGTATCTTCAATCTAAAACTTTGTCCCAGGTAACAACGAGGCCGACTGACTCACCCTTCTGGAAAGGTCTTATGAGGGTCAAATTGGCCTTTTTTAATAGGACAAAGTTTATTATAGGTATTGGTGTTACCACACAATTTTGGGAGGATACTTGGCTCGGAGAGACTCCCCTTGCGCTTCAATATCCGTCTCTGTATCGCATTGTTCAACGACGTGATGCGGTTGTTGCAACGGTACTTCAATCCTCTCCCCTTAATATTCAGTTCAGGAGGATGCTGGCCGGTAATCGTTGGGAAGAGTGGCTCCATCTAGTGAGTAGGCTGATGGAGGTTCAGCTTTCTCAACAACCCGATAAGTTACGCTGGAAGCTTACTAGGTCTGGAGAGTTTACAGTCAAATCAATGTATCTTGATGTTATCAATTCAAGCTCCATTCCTAGTTCCAAATATGTTTGCGTTGTCAAAGTTCTTTTGAAAATTAAAGTGTTTATGTGGTTTGTACATAAACAAGTAATCTTGACCAAGGATAACTTGGTAAAGCGTAACTGGACAGGACCTACTAGGTGTAACTTCTGCGATCGGGATGAAACCATCAAACACCTTTTTCTTGAGTGCCCGTTGGCAAAAGTCTTATGGCGGACGGTCCATATTGCCTTTAATATTACTCCTCCGAGATCTGTCAACACGTTATTTGGAACGTGGCTTAATGGGATAGAGTCCGAAACAGCACGACACATCCGCGTAGGAGCATGTGCTTTATTATGGGCAGTATGGAACTGCAGAAATGATTTGGTTTTTAACAGAGCAACAAATATTCATTTTTTGCAGGTTATTTTCCGAGCCACTGCGTTGATCCGTACGTGGTCGCTACTCACTCCGATGGAGGCCAGGGAGCGTTTGGTTACTGGATCTATCCGGTGGGAGATGGTAGCACGGGATATCTTCAACCGGTTTGGATGGCGGTCATGTAATAGGATAGGCAATTAGTTTACCTATCTCTCTTATGCCAGCCGGTTGTGGCTTCTTTTGGCTAGTTTGTTATTGGCCTTTTGGCTCTTTATGAGCTTTTCTTTACTTTCGTTGGAGACTTTAAGATCTTGTTGAACCTGTTTGCTTATTTATAAAGTTGGCCGTATGCATCGTTCTGATGCAGAGGCCGGGGAGTCCCCCCTTTTCGAGAAAAAATACATATATAATTCGGTTATAATTACACGTAGTGTCTACTCGAGATTGGTTTTTGAACACAGTACAGACGCAAACGCTTATATATATATATATACGCGCATACACTCACCTCGATGAACGCACACACGCACACCCTACTCCTATGAGCGCCTCCGAGAGAATGAGCCGTATATCGTCTTGAGATTTACGAAGTCACCGTAGGCGCCTCGTAGTCGACGAGAACGTCTCCTCCCACTAAAAGCGTATCGCCGGAAATCCTGAAATAAATCCAGGAATAAATGCAAGCATCGGAACTTAAACTCTGGTAGGCTGGGGATACCACTATCCTCCTAAACATCCAATTACAGGTTGGTTCGCATGTACTCGAGATTGTTGGGGGGGGGGGGGGGGGGGTGCGAACGATTGGATAACTACTACTACTACCTTAATTGTGTCCTCAACCGCGGGCGTCTCTGCTCTTCTTGCTAAGATTGTACATATATATGTGTGTCCAGGCCAGGGCCAACTACTACCTTAATTGTGTCCTCAACTGCGTACGTATCAAGCACCCACACTTCTTGCAATGCATCATTCTTGTCTTTTCTGCCGTTCTTCTGAAGAGAGAAATGATTTTCAACAGTTTGATCTACATTTTAGCTACTACCTCTGTTTCAAAATATTAGAAAGACATCGGTTTGTCCTAAGTCAAACATCTTTAAGGTCGACCAAATATATCATCTTATGCAACATCAACCATACATAGTATGAAAACATGCTTTATGATGAATGTAAGGAGACTAATTTGATGTTGTAGATATTAGTACAATTTTCTATAGACTTAGTCAAACTTAAAAATATTTGACTTTGGACAAAACCAAAACTTCACATTTCGAGACAGAGGGAGTGTGGATTGATTACATAACAAGAGTAAATTGTGTCCCTGGTCGCGTAAATCGCACCAGGTTGGAGTATCTGTTGCGCATCTCTAATAGCAAATACAATACAGATTATAAGAGTTAAAATATTATTTTTTCTGTTGTCATTGAGGGGAGAGTAGATGAGCCGGCTACAAAATAAGAGTCAGCTGCAGCACGTGCTCCTAGGCACTATGTGAGAGCGGGCGGTGGACCATGTATTAATAAAGTAGCACATCTTTATATCTAATTATTGTAACATAAGTGTGGTAGCATGCAAAGCTTCATTTATTAGGTTATAGACTCATAGTGCATTGGGACATGTGATGTTACGGTAACTAGCCAAGTTACTCAAACTACCTCTCTCCTCATTAACTCATTGCCACATAAGCAAATTTGCTTAGTTGGATTTGATGTTACTGCTGAAGTTACTCCCACTGTGGCTAGTCTAACTGTACTATCAACCATGCTCTAAGTCATAGTGGAAGTAACTTAGCTACTATAACCCATCCCGAGAAAAGTTTGCTCATGTGGCAACTAGTTAATAAGGAGAGAGGTGTTTAGAGTAATATATTATGTTACCATCACATAAGGTTTCCCAATAAAAGTTGAGTCTACAAACTAACTAATAAATGTAACCATATACTCGCTACGTTCCATAATGTAGTGCGTATAGATTTTTTGAAAATTCAAACCTCACAAACTTTGATAAAATTTATGGAAAAAACGTTTACATCTAGAATGCCAAACATATATCACTAGATTCACCATAAGATGTAGTTTTATATTTAAAATATTTGATATTGTTCATATAAATAGTATTCTTTATAAACTTGGTCAAAGTTTGCTAAATTTGACTTTACAAAAAATTTATGCGCACTACATTATGGAATGGAGGATTATGATATTACTTCTTTGACACTTTGCACTACAAACTAATATATGCATGTTACTAGTCTAAGTTACTCCCCATAATAACAAGCCTAAGGACTTTTTAAGATTGACGTGGGGATAGCTGTAGACTCTTGTTTGTGGTTCCAAATGTAATGCATTCATGAATCGCTACTGATTGTTGCACCAGAGATTTTCGATAATGGGCATTTTTAGTGACTCAAACTGTAGCATCAAGCGGATACAAAATATGATGAGTATCATCCGACCTCTGCATAATTAAGATGCACATAGCCAAACAAAAACAAACTGAAAAAAGATAAAAAAAGAAAGGTGAAATATCAGCAATAGTAGGATCATATAGGACCGACAGTATGCCTATGTCGAAGGGTGCGCCGATCCGGAGATTATGCTGCCACCTATGCTGGCTAAAGACCTCCCTGGCTACTCGCTCCAACCGCGTACACATCGCCTTGAATAGCGGTTGATACTCCGTTCGGTGTAGCTTAGACCACGTACGAAGTGAGTGCTTACAACAGAAAATAACCTGCAAAGGAGAGGTGTTTTTGCCCTCGAAAATCAAATCATTTCTACATTGCCAGAGCGCCCATAATAAGGCATATGCTTGATGGAAATATGCCCTAGAGGCAATAATAAAATGGTTATTATTATATTTTCTTAATCATGATAAAGGTCTATTATTCATGCTAGAATTGTATCGACCGGAAACTTAAATACATGTGTGGATACATAAACAAATACCGTGTCCCTAGTGAGCCTCTACTAGACTAGCTCGTTGATCAAAGATGGTTAAGGTTTCCTAACCATAGACATGTGTTGTCATTTGATAACGGGATCACATCATTAGGAGAATGATGTGATGGACAAGACCCATCCGTTAGCTTAGCATATGATCGTTCAGTTTATTGCTATTGCTTTCTTAATGTCAAATACATATTCCTTCGACTATGAGATCATGCAACTCCCGGATACCGGAGGAATACCTTGTGTGCTATTAAACATCACAACGTAACTGGGTGATCATAAAGATGCTCTACAGGTATCTTCGAAGGTGTCTGTTGAGTTGGCATGGATCGAGATTAGGATTTGTCACTTCGTGTATCGGAGAGGTATCTCTGGGCCCTCTCGGTAATACACATCACAATAAGCTTGCAAGCAAAGTGACTAAGGAGTTAGTTACGAGATGATGTATTACGGAACGAGTAAAGAGACTTGTCGGTAACGAGATTGAACTAGGTATGGAGATACCGACGATCGAATCTCGGGCAAGTAACATATCGACAGACAAAGGGAATTACGTATGTTGTCATAAGGTTCGACCGATAAAGATCTTCGTAGAATATGTAGGAGCCAATATGGGCATACAGGTTCCGCTATTGGTTATTGACCGGAGAGGTGTCTCGGTCATGTCTACATAGTTCTCGAACCCGTAGGGTCCACACGCTCAACGTTCGTTGATGATATAGTGTTATATGAGTCATATGATTTGGTGACCGAATGTTGTTTGGAGTCCCGGATGAGATCATGGACATGACAAAGAGCTCCGTAATGGTCCGAAGGTAAAGATTGATATATAGGACGATGATATTTGGACACCGGAAGAGTTTCGGGATGTACCGGGTAGAAATCGGGTCACCGGAAGGGGTTTCGGACACCCCGGGAGGTTAATGGGCCATATGGGCCAAAGGGGGGAACACACCAGCCCACAAGGGGCTGGCGCACCCCTCCTAGGCCACAGCCCTTGGGGAGAGAAGGAAAGGGGGGAGTCAGCCTCCCCCTTCCTTCCATCTCCCCCCTTTCCTCCCCCCCTCCGGCAAATATGGTAAGGGGGCGCGGCTAGGGAAAGACCCCAAGTAGCATTTGGCCCTACTTGGGGTGCCCCTTGGCCTCTCCCCTCCCCCACCTTATATATGTGGGAGGGGCACCACACATAACCACGACAATCTCTTAGCCGTGTGCGGCGCCCCCTCCACCGTTTACACCATCGGTCATATTTTCGTAGTGCTTAGGCGAAGCCCTGCGGATCACCATCATCGTCACCACGCCGTCGTGCTGCCGGAACTCATCCACTACCTCGCCGTCTTGCTGGATCAAGAAGGTGTGGACGTCACCAAGCTAAACGTGTGCTGAAGAGGTGTCGTACGTTCGGTACTCGATTGGTTGGATCGCGAAGAAGTTCGACTACATCAACCGCGTTACTAAACGCTTCCACTTATGGTCTACGAGGGTACGTAGACACACTCTCCCCTCTCATTGCTATGCATCTCCATGGATAGATCTTGCGTGTGCGTAATTTTTTTTGTTTTCCATGCAACGTTTCCCAACGATGGCATCCGAGCCAGGTCTATGCGTAGATGATATGCGCGAGTAGAACACAAAGAGTTGTGGGCGGTGATGGTCATACTGCTTACCGCCAAAGTATTATTTTGATTCGGTGGTATTGTAAGATGAAGTGGCCCGGACCAACCTTACATGTCCATGTACATGAGACCAGTTCCACCGACAGACATGCAACTTGTTTTGCATAAAGGTGGCTGGCGGGTGTCTGTTTCTCCTACTTTAGTTGAATCGAATTTGACCGCGGGCGATCCTTAAAGAAGGTTAAAACATCAAACTTGTTAAATCATCATTGTGGTTTTTGCCGTAGGTAAGAACGGTTCTTGCTAGAAGCCCGTAGCAGCCATGTAAAACTTGCAACAACAAAGTAGAGGACGTCTGACTTGTTTTTGCAGGGCATGTTGTGATGTGATAGGGTCAAGACGTGATGTGATATACGTTGTCGTATGAGATGCTCATGTTTTGTAATATCGACAACCGGCAGGAGCCTTTGGGTTGTCTCTTTATTGTATGAAATGCAAGCGCCATGTAATTGCTTTACTTTATCGCTATGCGTTAGCAATAGTTGTAGAAGCAATAGTTGGCGAGTCGACCCCGACGCAACGATGGAGATCAAGGTGTTGAGCCGGTGACGATGGAGATCATGATGATACTTTAGAGATGGAGATCAAAAGCACAAGATGATGATGGCCATATAGTGTCACATATTTAGATTGCATGTGATGCTTATCCTTTATGCATCTTATTTTTCTTAGAATGGCGTAGCATTATAAGATGATCCCTTCACTAAATTTTAAGATAAAAGTCTTCTCCCTGAGTATGCACTGTTGCTAAAGTTCGTGGTTTCGAAGCATCTCATGATGATCGGGTATGATAGACTCTACGTTCACATACAACGGGTGTAAGACAGTTTTGCACATGCAGAATGCTTGGTTCAAACTTGACGAGCCTAGCATGTACACACATGGTCTTGGAACACTGGAGACCGAAAGGTCGAACGTGAGTCATATAGTAGATATGATCAACATAGAGATGTTCAACATTGATGACCACCCCATCTCACGTGATGATCGGACATGGGTTAGTTGATTTGGATCATGTATCACTTAGATAACTTGAGGGATGTTAATTTAAGTGGGAGTTCATAAGTAATTTGATTAATTGAACTTAAATTTATCATGAACTTAGTCTTAATAGTTTCGCATATCTATTTTGTAGATCAATAGCTCACGATATAGCTCCCCTATTTTTGATATGTTCCTAGAGAAAACTAAGTTGAAAGATGATGGTAGCAATAATACGGACTGGGTCCGTGATATGAGGATTATCCTCATTGCTGCATAGAAGAATTATGTCCTTGATGCACCGCTAGGTATAGACCTATTGTAGGAGCAGATTCGGACGTTATGAACGTTTGGAAAGCTCGATATGATGACTGCTTAATAGTTTAGTGCACCATGTTTTACGGCTTAGAACCGGGACTTCAAAATGTTTTGAACGCCACTAAGCATATGAGATGTTCCAAGAGCTGAAATTGGTATTTCAGACTCATACCCATGTCGAGAGGTATGAGACCTCTGACAAGTATTTTGCCTACAATATGGAGGAGAATATCTCAGCCAGTGAGCATGTGCTCATAATGTATGGGTACTACAATCGCTTGAATCAAGTGGGAGTTAATCTTCCAGATAAGATAGTGATTGGCAGAGTTCTCTAGTCACTATCACCAAGCTACTAGAACTTCATGATGAACTATAATATGCAAGGGATGACGAAAACGATTCCCGAGCTCTTCGTGATGCTGAAAGCGGCAAAGGTAGAAATCGAGAAAGAGCATCAAGTGTTGATGGTTAACAAGACCACTAGTTTCAAGAAAAAGGGCAAGGGAAAGAAAAGGAACTTCAAGAAGAATGGCAAGCAAGTTGCCACTCCCGTTAAGAAGCCCAAAGCTGGACCTAAGCCTGAAACTAAGTGCTTCTATTGCAAAGGGAATGGTCACTAGAAGCGGAACTGCCCCAAATACTTGGCGGATAAGAAGGATGGCAAAGTGAACAAAGGTATATTTGATATATATGTTATTTATGTGTACTTTACTAGTGTTCGTAGCAAACTCTGGGTATTTGATACCGGTTCAGTTGCTAAGATTAGTAACTCGAAATAGGAGTTGCGGAATAAACAGAGACTAGTTAAGGACGAGGTGACGATGTGTGTTGGAAGTGATTCCAAGGTTGATATGATCACCATCGCACACTCCCTCTACCTTCGGATTAGTGTTGAACCTAAATAAATGTTATTTGGTGTTTGCGTTGAGCATGAATATGACTGGATCATGTTTATTGCAATACGGCTATTCATTTAAGTCAGAGAATAATTGTTATTCTGTTTACATGAATAAAACCTTCTATGGTCATACACCCAATAAGATGCCAAAAGATGTAAAGTTGATAATGATAGTGCAACATTTTTGTGGCACTGCCGTTTAGGTCATATTGGTGTAAAGCGCATGAAGAAAGTCCATGCAGATGGACTTTTGGAGTCACTTGATTATGAATCATTTGATACTTGCAAACCATGCCTCATGGGCAAGATGACTAAAACTCCTTCCTCCAGAACAAGGGAGCGAGCTAATGACTTATTGGAAATAATACATACTGATGTATGCGGTCCTATGAGTACTGAGCACATGGCGGGTATTGTTATTTTATGATCTTCACAGATGATTTGAGTAGTCACTACTTCAGGATGCTGCTAACGCGACACTATGATCAGAGACCCTTTGACGAAATTGTGTGCGATGCATTAATCGCAAACGGGGATGTGTAAAACCGTCAAAAAAGATGCAAAACGTTTGGGATGGCGGAGACATCAAACACGGTTCAGATTTTAGTTACGTGTGCGATGCGGGGCATACGGTTGATCCATACGAACTGTTTGCGATTAGACAGAACAACAGAAATGGGCAGCCATATCAATGTGTGTGCGATATACGACATACAGTTCGCTCAGATGAACTGTTTGCTATTAGAGAATGCAATAGAAACGGTCAGCCAGATCAAGGTGTGTGTGATATACGACATACGGTTCACTCGGGCGAACTGTTTTCGATTAGGGAACACAACAGAAACGGTTCAACTTAACAAGATGTGTGTGATATGCGGCAGACAGTTCACATAGATGAGCTGTTTGCGATGAGCCAAAAATCACAAACGATTCGTGAAAACAAGATGTGTGTACGCGGCAAACAACCCACTCAGATGAACTATTTGCGATTAGAAAATATAACACACACGGTTACTAGAGTTAATTCGTGTGCGATTATGTGTGTACTAAAAACTTTAAAAATGCATACTAGTTGCGTGTGCGAGTACTCGTGTGCGATGATTAGTAATTACACATACGTTTCCTTATGTCAACACGTGTCCGATAACACTTGACACCGCATATGGTTGTAGGGTTGTGTGCTCAAGTCTTCCCGCGCTCCAGTGAAGGCTTCCCGCGCTCCAGCGAAGGCTTCCTGCGCTCCACAGGGGTGAATTGTAAAATCCCCAATCCCCTAGCCAGCTGCTAGCTATAAATAACCACAGCAATGGCCGCCGGTGGTGACTCGCTACTGGTCCAGTTGCTAGCTCACTTCTAGGGAAAAGCTTATAGGCAGACGCTTACTAGTAGCGCGAGTTTATACCACTCGCTAATGCTACGTACTAGTAGCGCGGGTTTTTACCCCTCGCCACTACTAAGTTGATAGTAGTAGCGTGGGTTTTTACTCCTTGCTACTACTAAGCGGTCTCTACCATGCCCCCCGGGACATGCCATAGTAGTAGCGAGGGGTATAAATCCGCGCTATTACTAAGTTGATAGTAGTAGCGAGGGCTATAAACCCACGCTGCTACTAACTACATGGTTTTTGAAGAGCCCTGAAACCCCAATCTCCTCTCCCAAATCCTTCCTCTCCCCCGTCACTCCCCCTCTCTCCATAGGCTCTCACATGGACCTCCTATGCATGCCGCCTCCTCCTCCATGGAGCCAAAAGAGGCCGCCGCCTCACGCCACCGGCGTCCCGGAGCTCGCCGGTCTTCCCCGCATCTCCATGCCACCAGGACGGAGCACCTCACCACTGGCGACCAACCCCGTTGCTACCTCCATCTCCTTCCTCTCTCCCTCGTTTTTCTTTTTCTCTCTCTCCCTCTAGTTTGACTCACCCTCCCATGTCCTTGCCCACGCAGGTCGTCGCCATGGAGTAGGAGCTCTCTGCCTTGGCCGCGAAGAGGAGCCCCACACCGCCGCCTTGCTCGGCCATGGACCCGGGCCCTCTGCAGCAGCCGGTGCTGGATCTGGTCTGCCGCTGCCGTTCCGCAGCTCCGGCGACCCGTGCCGTCACTGGATCGAACCATTGCTGCCATTGACAGCACGCACGGGATTGAGATTTTTTTTTGTTTTTGAAATTAATAGTAGTAGTGCGGGTGGCACCCACGCTACAACTAACACTACAAAAAAAAATACACTTCCGTGATGATACATGTTTGTCACAGTAGGTCACGTTTTCTGTCATGCATGTACATCCATGACAAATTTATGACAGAATCAAGATAGTCATACCTGTGCTGTCGTAGAAGTGTTCCATGACATTACCAAAATTATCATCACGGAACTGTCCACTTCCATGACGATAAATCGCGCGCCATAGAAGTGCTTTCGTCAAGGGTGACCGACACATGGCATCCACCGTAACGGAACGCCGTTAAGCTATCGGGTCCGGTTTTGGATCCGATAACCCGTTAACAGCCCCGACCAATGGGGATTTTCCACGTGTAAAATCATCATTGGCTGGAGGAAACACGTGTCAGCTCACCGTTGGGACAGACGTCATCCACTCATTGGACCCAAAGCGCCTATGATACGTCAACACATGGCACGGCCCAACAGAGGCCCATTCCTGTGAAAAGGCCGGCCCGTTTGACTTGGTCAAAAGGTGGCGGGCCGGTCCACTTCAAGCGTGTTAACGGCCTGTTCGCATATAGCCCATTTACAGCCCGCTAACCCAGGGCCCGTTTATGCCCTATCCGAATTAGGCCCAGTAGCGTCATCTGGGCCGTCCAATATAATTCCAGCCCGTTTTAACTTCCAGCCCATGTATGGCCCATGACGTCTTTTGGCCCATATGAGGCCCTTAGTAACCCTCGGCCCATTAACGACCCGTGGTCAAACTAGCCCGTAATGCATAGTGTATCACATTATACCCATTAACGACCCATTATTCCGTTGGGCCGTTTACAGCCCATGTTATCTTTCGGCCTTCTTAGGGCCCATTTATTCTTGGGCTCATTTCCAGCATTCGTTTACTTTTGGCCCGTTACTGTCATTTTCTGCTTGTGGGCCAAATACAGCCCGTGGTTACAGTCGGCCCGTTTGTGGCCCATTAATACGTTGGGCCATTTTCATAGCGTCATCAAATACGGCCTATTAATGAGGGCCCATTATGGCCGGCCCATGAATGGACGATTTCAACTCTAGCCCATTTACGGCCATAATGTGGTCTGTTATTGGCCCATGTTTGGCCAACCGATCATTCGGCCCGTAGAAGGCCCATTGATGATACGGCCCGTAGAAGGGCCATTGTGTCTACGCCCCGTAGAAGGCCCATTGTTTCTACGGCCCTTAGAAGGCCCATTGTTTCTACGGCCCGTAGGAGGCCCATGTTAACTACAGTAAATATGTAGCCCATTGTTAATGTGGCCTAGTTTTAAAAAATAGTTTATTCCGGCCACTAGCAAACCGCGGAAAAAGAACTGCACTGACTACAAGAAAACAAATAAACAAGACAACGGAAATAAATAAGCAAGCAACTTACGCTAGGCTATCACGGCTATTACACATATTACATCCACTAGGCATCAAAGTTCGCCACAAGTGCAAATATAGGGAACAAAGTAGCATATAAACGCCGCAGCAACACAAGTCCAGAACTGAAACCACTTCAGGAGAGCTCAAGAAACAATATCCTGGGTACCCATAATGCTGGCAAGATGCTTAGCAAGCTTATTAACTTTCTCTTGTTTGGCGCTTAAATCCTCCAGCACTTGCTGTTGCACCAGAAAGTATGCATCTGAATTCTGCAGGGACTTCCTCAGTCCTTCGGCTTCCTGTCGCATAACATCTGATCGATGTCTTTCAACTTGAAGTTGAGACTCAAGAAGCCGAACTGATTCAGGCAGCGAGTACGAAGAGCTGGTGCCAGCAGTAGTAGCCAGTAACTCGAACACTACATCAAGACAGGACTTTGGGGTTGTCTCAGTGTCTTCAATATAGTTTTTATCAGCTTTCTTGGAGAACAATAGGGATGTCTCACTATCTTGAACCTGATCTGCATTACTTCCTTTACCATTGCATAACGGGGTACTCTTCTCCAATATTTTATCCGCGTTCTAAAGGAGAAACAAACAAACACATCACAGGTTTACCATGTAGTATATGAAACTCATCTTGGTAAACCAGTTCAGTAGTAAGGTGGACAGGATAACAGCATGAAACAAACATATATCTATGTAGTATGGTCACTGTATATATGGTCTATATCATTCTAGTTTATGTTGCCAAATCAAGATAGATACAGTTCGAATCATATCTATTTAAGACAAAGCAGCATAGACAGAATATAAGTGTGGGAAACTACACAACAATAACAACACTTGTAATGTGCATGGCATGAGAACATAACTGTTTATTCAATTGAAACTGAAATCAATATAGAGCAAGTTACAACAGCAAACACATTAAAGAAACAGGTTTAAAACATACCTGTTGCGCCATTGGAGTTTCAATTGCATCCTTCAAATTTGAAATTAGTTGGTATGAGTAAATACAGTGATGCAAGAGCAAAGTAGTATGAACCATAGCTACGGAACTTGACCTGAGAACAATTCTTCTTCTGCTTTAAGCGTTGACTTGGGGTTCGGAGTGGTGGTCCTCGTGCTTTGGGCACTGCAGTTGCCTTACTAACTGCTCGTGTTTGGATGCTCTGTGGTGGAGACGGTGATGTGTCAACGGGAACTGGGTTACTATCTGCTGGGGTTGGGGTTAGAAGGGGTGTAGCTGGTTCTTTGTCCAACTGGGTAGGGGTACAATCTGCATGAGTCTGGGTTATGTGTGGTGGGGCTGGTTCTTGGGCAAGTACAACTGTGGTTCTATCTCCATCGACAGGTAGCACGATCTTTTCTGAAGACCGTGTTTTTACTCCCACAGATACTGCCATCACCCCCTCCAATTGAAATGGCTGATAAACAAGAAAAGTAATTGAATGTACAGACATTGTAAGATAGACAGGTGCAATGGATAGTAGGGAAGAAAACAGGGCATGAAATAATTCACATTTATGTTGTCTAACCAAACAGAATAGCAGGACATAATTTCAAATATATGATGGCTAATTAAACAGGATAGCAGGGCACAATTTCACATGTATGATGGCTAACTAAACAGGATAGAATGACATACTTCAAAATATGATGACTATGTAAACAGGATGACATGATAGAACTATACGATGTGTCTATTAAAGTGGTTGGCATGCCATAAATCACAAACATGCCGTCGATGGAAACATGATGGCATGATATAATTCACGGATAGAATGACATAATTCAAAATATGATGACTATGTGAACAGGATGAGATGATATAACTATATTATGTCTTTAGAAAATGGGTTGGCATGCCATAATTCAGATACATGCTATCTATGTAAACATCATGGCATGATATAATTCAAATATATGATTTATATACTAAGGAAGTGAGTAGAGGGCAATCACATATATGATGTGTCAACTAAGGAGATGGCATTCAATATCGTGTATATGATGTAAAAAATAAGCATTGCAATACAACATATGCATGATATGAGTAATATAACCCTGCCAAGTTTGAGCATACACCTCAGGGGGATAATAGGAATGGTCATCTGCCTCTGAATCCTCCTCTGAAGAGCTTAACCATCAACATATCTGCTTCACCAGGTAGCATTGTCTGCTCTGAAGACCTTGTTCTCACTCCAGATTTCTCTATCACCAATTCAAATGGCTGATGCATAGGAAGAGCAGTTGAATATACAAACATTGTCGACAAAAGCAATGAGAAATACAAAAAAAGGACGGCATGATATAATTCACATATATGACGCTTGGCTAAATAGCATGGCATTGCATAATTCACATATATAATGCCTTGCAACAAGATAGCATTGCATAATTCACATATATAATGTCTTGCAAAAAGATGGCATTGCATAATTCACATATATGGTAATTAGACACTAAACAGGTGGCATTCACACAAATCATGTCTAAACTAAGCAAATGACATAGCAATGCAAGATACCATACGCACGATATGAGCAACATAACCCTACCAAGTTAGAGCATGCACCTCGGGGGGGGGGGGATGTTGGGAATCGTAGCATAATTTAAAATTTTCCTACGCTCACCAAGATGCATCTATGGAGTCTACTAGCAACGAGGGGAAAGGAGTGGATCTACATACCCTTGTAGATCGCGAGCGGAAGCGTTCCAATGAACGTGGATGACGGAGTCGTACTCGCCGTGATCCAAATCACCGATGACCGAGTGCCGAACGGACGGCACCTCCGCGTTCAACACACGTACGGTGCAGCGACGTCTCCTCCTTCTTGATCCAGCAAGGGGGAAGGAGAGGTTGATGGAGATCCAACAGCACGACGGCGTGGTGATGGATGTAGCGGGTCTCCGGCAGGGCTTCGCCGAGCTTCTGCGAGAGAGAGAGAGAGGTGTTGCAGGGGAGGAGGGAGGCGCCCAAGGCTTAGATGTTGCTGCCCTCCCTTCCCCCCACTATATATAGGGCCAAGGGAGAGGGGGGGGGGCGCAGCCTTGCCCCTTCCTTCAAGGAAGGGTGCGGCCAGGGGGGAGGCCTTCCCCCCCAAGGCACCTCGGAGGTGCCTTCCCCCTTTAGGACTCTCCCTTCTTTCTTATCTCTTGCGCATGGGCCTCTTGGGGCTGGTGCCCTTGGCCCATATAGGCCAAGGCGCACCCCTTACAGCCCATGTGGCCCCCCGGGGCTGGTGGACCCCCTTGGTGGACCCCCGGACCCCTTTCGGCACTCCCGGTACAATACCGATAAAGCGCGAAACTTTTCCGGCGACCAAAATAAGACTTCCCATATATAAATCTTTACCTCCGGACCATTCCGGAACCTCTCGTGACGTCCGGGATCTCATCCGGGACTCCGAACAACTTTCAGGTTTCCGCATACATATATCTCTACAACCCTAGCGTCACCGGACCTTAAGTGTGTAGACCCTACGGGTTCGGGAGACATGCAGACATGACCGAGACGCCTCTCCGGTCAATAACCAACAGCGGGATCTGGATACCCATGTTGGCTCCCACATGTTCCACGATGATATCATCGGATGAACCACAGTGTCGAGGATTCAATCAATCCGTATGCAATTCCCTTTGTCAATCGGTATGTTACTTGCTCGAGATTCGATCGTCGGTATCCCAATACCTTGTTCAATCTCGTTACCGGCAAGTCTCTTTACTCGTACCGCAATGCATGATCCCGTGACTAACGCCTTAGTCATATTGAGCTCATTATGATGATGCATTACCGAGTGGGCCCAGAGATACCTCTCCGTCACACGGAGTGACAAATCCCAGTCTCGATCCGTGCCAACCCAACAGACACTTTCGGAGATACCCGTAATGCACCTTTATAGTCACCCAGTTACGTTGTGACGTTTGGCACACCCAAAGCACTCCTACGGTATCCGGGAGTTGCACGATCTCATGGTCCAAGGAAAAGATACTTGACATTGGAAAAGCTCTAGCAAACGAAACTACACGATCTTTTATGCTATGCTTAGGATTGGGTCTTGTCCATCACATCATTCTCCTAATGATGTGATCCCGTTATCAATGACATCCAATGTCCATAGTCAGGAAACCATGACTATCTGTTGATCAACGAGCTAGTCAACTAGAGGCTTACTAGGGACAGGTTGTGGTCTATGTATTCACACATGTATCACGATTTCCGGACAATACAATTATAGCATGAATAATAGACAATTACCATGAACAAAGAAATATAATAATAACCATTTATTATTGCCTCTAGGGCATATTTCCAACAGGGGATAGGACTGGTCATCTATCTCTGAATCCTCCTCTGAGGAGCTATCCGTAACCAGCGAGATATGCGCTTCGTCAGATAGCATAGTTTGCTCTGAAGACCTTGTTTTCACTCCAGAATTTTCCATCACCGCGTCAAATGGCTGATGCACACGAAGAGTATTTGAATGTACTAACATTGTTGACAAATGTAATACGTAACAAAAAAAAGGATGGCCTGATATAATTCACATATAAGATGACTGGCTAAGCAGGATGGCATTGCAAAATTCACATATATGATGCCTGGCTAAACAGATGGCATTGCATCATTCACATAAACGATGAATAAACTAAACAGATGGCATTCACACAAAGCATGTCTAAACTAAGCAGTTGACATATTTGATGTATAAAGTAAGCAATGCAAGGCACCATATGCATGATATAACCAACATCAACATGCCAAGTTAGAGCGAAGACCTCATGGGGTAAATAGGAGTGGTCTTCTGCTTCTGAATCCCCCTCGGAACAGTTATCTTCCTCTTGATTACGATCCGAAATGGGTGGAGGGCGGCTGCCTTTGCGCCCACCATGGAGCGACGTCTGCATGAAATTTTATTGCCACGCAAGGCTCGTCTCTTTTGCTCTACATGTTCAGTTCCATTGTGTACAATAACTGACATGCATAGGAATAAAACATAATGAGATTATGTAAGGAGTGCATGCACAAATCCAGAGTGATGGTAGCAAACTGTGGATAGACCCAAAACCAATGATAGCAGGCAGATAATAGCTTTAGTTAAAAAATACAGATAATGGCTCCTTTAATGTTTGTTTGCACCCAACATGAAACTCATAGTAGACACCCGAGATTAACCAGATAGTAGACAGATAGTACTGATTGCCGCTCCAATATGTACCCACAACCATTTAAAAACTCAAGTTTCAGCATAAGTTTGGACCTGAGTCGGAGTCTAATAGGTGAAGACGACGATAAAGTAGCATGTCATCATATTGAGCGATGCATAACGTAAGAAGACACGGAAGAGTGCGACCTCTCTTGCGGACCCGTGTAGTCCTCAAGGTCATCTGCTCAGTTGATGATGGTAATACAGTTGTTGTGGCTGCCGGCGGCGGGGAAGAAGATCTGAGGCGGCGAAAGACAGTCTAGAGAGCGGATCCCTGCTGTGGTGAACCCTTCCGTCGTTGGAGCAGCTGAGCTGGGGTGGAACACAGCACCGCAGGAGCAGGACAAACCACACAAGGTTTTCTTTGACACATCTGTAACAGAAGTAATTGTGTAAGGGCTTGTTTGAATTTGAGGATTCTAACAATGCAGGGATAGGAAATAGACAGGAATAGGATAGGAATGCACGTGCAAAACAGAGAATTTAAAAACACATGATTTCTGCCAATCTGGGTGTTTGGTTCACAAGAATTGGAAGATCACAGGATGCAAAGAAGCATGGTGAGATTAAGTCAAACCACAAGAAGTGTACAACCTCTTTGGCGAAGCCATGTCGATCTCAACGTGATTGGGTTGGCCGGTGAGGATGCTCCGGCTGACTTGGCTGTTGGAGGAGGGGAAGAAGATCTTAGGCGTCTGGAGATCGAGCCCGAGGTACTGCTCCACTGTGATGGAGGGTTTCGTCGTTGGAGCAGCTCCGGTGAGTTGTACGACGCTGAGGTTGAAGCAGGACAAGAGAGACAACGTTAACCTGAGTGGAATTCTAATAGCATCTCCAATAGATGACGTAAAATACATAACCACAAAGTGCTAGATGTATACATTAGCCGCTCATCTCTGAACTTAACTGTCGAAACTGAATTTAACTGTCGAAACTGAACTTAACTGTCGAAACTGAATTTTGCTGTCGAAACTGAATTTTACTGTCGAAACTGAGCGCACTAGAGGTGAGTCTACATGTCAGTCGACTGACTTTTTCATCTCTGGTCAGTCGATTTTGCAGCCGTTGGATACGAAATCAAGGGCATGCAGTTCATCTTCAACCTCCACCCCCCTGAGCCGCCAGCCACCACCGGCCAAACAGCCGTCCCCGCCGTCCGCGGCCGGCGGTGCGCCGCCCCGCCCGCCCCGAAAACACTCCCCACCGCCGGTCCGCCGCCGCCCCGGCCATCCCTCTAGCCCCCCCCCCCGTGCCGAGATTTTTCTCCGGCGATCCCCACGCCACCGCCCCACCACCGCCGGCGACCATCGCCCCCACCCTGAACCCTAAGATAGATAGTGGGGTACTTCTCCAGCGAGCCCCCCTCCCCGCCGCGGCTGGTTCTTCCTTAACTCCGGCGAGCCCCCCCACCCCCTGAAAATTGACTGACCCAAAAGTCGATTTAGTCGACTGAAGTGTAGCTAAATCGGAGCAGCATCGCAAGCAAGAGCAAGAGCAGACCAGGCAGGGGACCAAGAGCAAGAGCAGAGCAGCAACGCGAGTGAGAGCTAAAGCAGCAGCAGCTCCTACTGATGTGGACGTCGCCGCCGAGGGAGCGACACCGTGGAGGAAGTGGCCGGCGACGCCGCGGTGGATGGAGTCGCGCCGTGTCGGCTCGGGACTGAGCGCCGGCAGCACCGTGAGATCGAATCAAGAAGAAAATGCAGCGATTAGTGTACAACCTATTTGGTGGCGCCGATTAGGCCGCAGCTTCATCCGAGGAAACGGTGATGCTGATGCTCTTCCGGTGGTGCAGGTGAAGACGGCGGTGTGGGAATGGAGGTGGCGCGAAAGATGAGGGGAACGTCGGGGCAGCTCCTTGGAGGTGGAGGACGGGGTGGCTGAACCGGCGGGACGACCAGATCGACGACGGATCCTCATCTGGTACGGTGGATGAGGGACATCGAGGTGTTGCTGTGGATGACGTCGTCGGGGAAGAGGCTCCGGCTGGGTGGCGGATGGAGGAGAGTGTGGGGCTTCGCGGGTTTTCCCGGCCTCGGTGTACGAATGGGTGGGCGGATGGGATGGGAGTGGGGAACCATGGCTTCGGGACGCACTTGTCCGAAATGTGGGGTAAGTTACGAAAGTACCCCCACTGATTTGAGGCGGTTCTTTCGGTTCAGGGGTATCACGGGCATTTCTCATGTCGGGATTTCACAGGAGGTGGGAGTTTTCGCGCGCGTTGTAATTTTGGAATAGCAAGGCGCGGGTTGAGATGGAGGGAGTTGTCGGAGCACAACGAGACAAAGATATATCTTAAATATTTCGGGCTAACAAGGCACGGGTTGAAATTTCCGGACAAGCCTAACGTGTACTGTACCAAATAAATTCGCACTACAAATGTCATTCAAAACTTTGAATTCATGTTATGTTCAATTAAAATATTTCGCTACGTGTATAATGCATGCAACCTAGTGTTGGGAATCGTAGCATAATTTAAAATTTTCCTACGCTCACCAAGATGCATCTATGGAGTCTACTAGCAACGAGGGGAAAGGAGTGGATCTACATACCCTTGTAGATCGCGAGCGGAAGCGTTCCAATGAACGTGGATGACGGAGTCGTACTCGCCGTGATCCAAATCACCGATGACCGAGTGCCGAACGGACGGCACCTCCGCGTTCAACACACGTACGGTGCAGCGACGTCTCCTCCTTCTTGATCCAGCAAGGGGGAAGGAGAGGTTGATGGAGATCCAACAGCACGACGGCGTGGTGATGGATGTAGCGGGTCTCCGGCAGGGCTTCGCCGAGCTTCTGCGAGAGAGAGAGAGGTGTTGCAGGGGAGGAGGGAGGCGCCCAAGGCTTAGATGTTGCTGCCCTCCCTTCCCCCCACTATATATAGGGCCAAGGGAGAGGGGGGGGCGCAGCCTTGCCCCTTCCTTCAAGGAAGGGTGCGGCCAGGGGGGAGTCCTTCCCCCCCAAGGCACCTCGGAGGTGCCTTCCCCCTTTAGGACTCTCCCTTGTTTCTTATCTCTTGAGCATGGGCCTCTTGGGGCTGGTGCCCTTGGCCCATATAGGCCAAGGCGCACCCCTTACAGCCCATGTGGCCCCCCGGGGCTGGTGGACCCCCTTGGTGGACCCCCGGACCCCTTTCGGCACTCCCGGTACAATACCGATAAAGCGCGAAACTTTTCCGGCGACCAAAATAAGACTTCCCATATATAAATCTTTACCTCCGGACCATTCCGGAACCTCTCGTGACGTCCGGGATCTCATCCGGGACTCCGAACAACTTTCGGGTTTCCGCATACATATATCTCTACAACCCTAGCGTCACCGGACCTTAAGTGTGTAGACCCTACGGGTTCGGGAGACATGCAGACATGACCGAGACGCCTCTCCGGTCAATAACCAACAGCGGGATCTGGATACCCATGTTGGCTCCCACATGTTCCACGATGATATCATCGGATGAACCACGGTGTCGAGGATTCAATCAATCCGTATGCAATTCCCTTTGTCAATCGGTATGTTACTTGCCCGAGATTCGATCGTCGGTATCCCAATACCTTGTTCAATCTCGTTACCGGCAAGTCTCTTTACTCGTACCGCAATGCATGATCCCGTGACTAACGCCTTAGTCACATTGAGCTCATTATGATGATGCATTACCGAGTGGGCCCAGAGATACCTCTCCGTTTACACGGAGTGACAAATCCCAGTCTCGATCCGTGCCAACCCAACAAACACTTTCGGAGATACCCGTAATGCACCTTTATAGTCACCCAGTTACGTTGTGACGTTTGGCACACCCAAAGCACTCATACGGTATCCGGGAGTTGCACGATCTCATGGTCTAAGGAAAAGATACTTGACATTGGAAAAGCTCTAGCAAACGAAACTACACGATCTTTTATGCTATGCTTAAGTTGGGTCTTGTCCATCACATCATTCTCCTAATGATGTGATCCCGTTATCAATGACATCCTATGTCCATAGTCAGGAAACCATGACTATCTGTTGATCAACGAGCTAGTCAACTAGAGGCTTACTAGGGACAGGTTGTGGTCTATGTATTCACACATGTATTACGATTTCCGGACAATACAATTATAGCATGAATAAAAGACTATTATCATGAACACAGAAATATAATAATAACCATTTATTATTGCCTCTAGGGCATATTTCCAACAGTCTCCCACTTGCACTAGAGTCAATAATCTAGTTACATTGTGATGAATCGAACACCCATTGCGTCCTGGTGTTGATCATGTTTTGCCCTAGGGAGAGGTTTAGTCAACGGATCTGCTACATTCAGGTCCGTGTGTACTTTACAAATATCTATGTCTCCATTTTGAACACTTTCACGAATGGAGTTGAAGCGACGCTTGATATGCCTGGTCTTCCTATGAAACCTGGGCTCCTTTGCAAGGGCAATAGCTCCAGTGTTGTCACATAAGAGAGTCATTGGGCCCGACGCATTGGGAATCACCCCTAGGTCGGTAATGAACTCCTTCATCCAGACTGCTTCCTGTGCTGCCTCCGAGGCTGCCATGTATTCCGCTTCACATGTAGATCCCGCCACGACGCTTTGCTTGCAACTGCACCAGCTTACTGCTCCTCTATTCAAAATATACACGTATCCGGTCTGTGACTTCGAGTCATCCGGATCTGTGTCGAAGCTAGCGTCGACGCAACCCTTTACGACGAGCTCTTCGTCACCTCCATAGACGAGAAACATATCCTTAGTCCTCTTCAGGTACTTCAGGATATTCTTGACCGCTGTCCAGTGTTCCTTGCCGGGATTACTTTGGTACCTTCCTACCAAACTTACGGCAAGGTTTACATCAGGTCTGGTACACAGCATGGCATACATAATAGACCCTATGGCCGAGGCATAGGGGATGACACTCATCTCTTCTATATCTTCTGCCGTGGTCGGGCATTGAGCCGTGCTCAATTGCACACCTTGCAATACAGGCAAGAACCCCTTCTTGGACTGATCCATACTGAACTTCTTCAATATCTTGTCAAGGTATGTACTCTGTGAAAGACCAATGAGGCGTCTTGATCTATCTCTATAGATCTTGATGCCTAATATATAAGCAGCTTCTCCAAGGTCCTTCATTGAAAAACACTTATTCAAATAGGCCTTTATACTTTCCAAGAATTCTATATCATTTCCCATCAATAGTATGTCATCCACATATAATATGAGAAATGCTACAGAGCTCCCACTCACTTTCTTGTAAACACAGGCTTCTCCATAAGTCTGTGTAAACCCAAACGCTTTGATCATCTCATCAAAGCGAATGTTCCAACTCCGAGATGCTTGCACCAGCCCATAGATTGAGCGTTGGAGCTTGCATACTTTGTTAGCATTCTTAGGATCGACAAAACCTTCCGGCTGCATCATATACAACTCTTCCTTAAGGAAGCCGTTAAGGAATGCCGTTTTGACGTCCATCTGCCATATCTCATAATCATAGTATGCGGCAATTGCTAACATGATTCGGACGGACTTCAGCTTCGCTACGGGTGAGAAAGTCTCATCGTAGTCAACCCCTTGAACTTGTCGATAACCCTTAGCGACAAGTCGAGCTTTGTAGATGGTCACATTACCATCTGCGTCCGTCTTCTTCTTAAAGATCCATTTGTTTTCTATGGCTCGCCGCTCATCGGGCAAGTCAGTCAAAGTCCATACTTTGTTTTCATACATGGATTCTATCTCGGATTTCATGGCTTCTAGCCATTTGTCGGAATCCGGGCCCGCCATCGCTTCTTCATAGTTCGAAGGTTCACCGTTGTCTAACAACATGATTTCCAGGACAGGGTTGCCGTACCACTCTGGTGCGGAACGTGTCCTTGTGGACCTACGAAGTTCAGTAACTTGATCATGATCATCATCATTAACTTCCTCCCCAGTCGGTGTAGGCACCACAGGAACATTTTCCCGCGCTGCGCTACTTTCCGGTTCGGAAGGGGTGACTATCACCTCATCAAGTTCCACTTTCCTCCCACTCAATTCTTTCGAGAGAAACTCCTTCTCTAGAAAGGACCCGTTCTTGGCAACGAAGATCTTGCCTTCGGATCTGAGGTAGAAGGTGTACCCAATAGTTTCCTTAGGGTATCCTATGAAGACGCATTTTTCCGATTTGGGTTCGAGCTTTTCAGGTTGAAGTTTCTTGACATAAGCATCGCATCCCCAAACTTTTAGAAACGACAGCTTAGGTTTCTTCCCAAACCATAATTCATACGGTGTCGCCTCAACGGATTTAGACGGTGCCCTATTTAAAGTGAATGCGGCAGTCTCTAAAGCATAACCCCAAAATGAGAGCGGTAAATCGGTAAGAGACATCATAGATCGCACCATATCCAATAGAGTGCGATTACGACGTTCGGACACACCATTTCTCTGAGGTGTTCCAGGCGGCGTGAGTTGTGAAACTATTCCACATTTCCCTAAGTGTGTACCAAATTCGTGACTTAAATATTCTCCACCACGATCTGATCGTAAGAATTTTATTTTCCTGTCACGTTGATTCTCAACCTCACTCTGAAATTCCTTGAACTTTTCAAAGGTTTCAGACTTGTGTTTCATTAGGTAGACATACCCATATCTACTTAAATCATCAGTGAGAGTGAGAACATAACGATATCCTCCGCGAGCCTCAACACTCATTGGACCGCACACATCGGTATGTATGATTTCCAATAAGTTGGTTGCTCGCTCCATTGTTCCGGAGAACGGAGTCTTGGTCATCTTACCCATGAGGCATGGTTCGCACGTGTCAAATGATTCGTAATCAAGAGACTCCAAAAGTCCATCTGCATGGAGCTTCTTCATGCGCTTGACACCAATGTGACCAAGGCGGCAGTGCCACAAGTATGTGGGACTATCGTTATCAACTTTACATCTTTTGGTATTCACACTATGAACATGTGTAGCATCACGTTCGAGATTCATCAAGAATAAACCATTGACCAGCGGGGCATGACCATAAAACATATCTCTCAAATAAATAGAACAACCATTATTCTCAGATTTAAATGAGTAGCCATCTCGAATTAAACGAGATCCAGATACAATGTTCATGCTCAAAGCTGGCACTAAATAACAATTATTGAGGTTTATAACTAATCCCGTGGGTAGATGCAGATGTAGCGTGCCGACGGCGATCACATCGACCTTGGAACCATTCCCGACGCGCATCGTCACCTCGTCTTTTGCCAGTCTCCGTTTATTCCGTAGTTCCTGATTTGAGTTACAAATATGAGCAACCGCACCGGTATCAAATACCCAGGAGCTACTACGAGTACTGGTAAGGTACACATCAATTACTTGTATATCACATATACCTTGGGTGTTGCCGGCCTTCTTCTTGTCCGCTAAATATTTGGGGCAGTTCCGCTTCCAGTGACCACTTCCCTTGCAATAAAAGCACTCAGTCTCGGGCTTGGGTCCATTCTTTGACTTCTTCCCGGTAACTGGCTTACCGGGCGCGGCAACTCCCTTGCCGTCCTTCTTGAAGTTCTTCTTACCCTTGCCCTTCTTGAACTTAGTGGTTTTATTCACCATCAACACTTGATGTTCTTTTCTGATCTCTACCTCAGCTGATTTCAGCATTGAATACACCTCGGGAATGGTCTTTTCCATCCCCTGCATATTGTAGTTCATCACAAAGCTCTTGTAGCTTGGTGGAAGCGACTGGAGGATTCTGTCAATGACCGCGTCATCCGGGAGATTAACTCCCAGCTGAGACAAGCGGTTGTGCAACCCAGACATTCTGAGTATGTGCTCACTAACAGAAACGTTCTCCTCCATTTTACAGCTGAAGAACTTGTCGGAGACATCATATCTCTCGACCCGGGCATGAGCTTGAAAAACCAGTTTCAGCTCCTCGAACATCTCATATGCTCCATGTTTCTCAAAACGCTTTTGGAGACCCGGTTCTAAGCTGTAAAGCATGCCGCACTGAACGAGGGAGTAATCATCAGCACGCTGCTGCCAAGCGTTCATAACGTCTTGGTTCTCAGGGATTGGTGCTTCACCTAGCGGTGCTTCTAAGACATAATCTTTCTTGGCTGCTATGAGGATGATCCTCAGGTTCCGGACCCAGTCCGTATAGTTGCTGCCATCATCTTTCAGCTTGGTTTTCTCTAGGAACGCGTTGAAATTGAGGACAACGTGGGCCATTTGATCTACAATACATAGTGTAAAGATTTAGACTAAGTTCATGATAATTAAGTTCATATAATCAAATTATTTAATGAACTCCCACTCAGATAGACATCCCTCTAGTTATCTAAGTGAAACATGATCCGAACTCAACTAGGCCGTGTCCGATCATCACGTGAGACGGACTAGTCAAGATCGGTGAACATCTCCATGTTGATCGTATCTTCTATACGACTCATGCTCGACCTTTCGGTCCTCCGTGTTCCGAGGCCATGTCTGTACATGCTAGGCTCGTCAAGTAAACCTAAGTGTATTGCGTGTGTTCCGAGGCCATGTCTGTACATGCTAGGCTCGTCAACACCCGTTGTATGCGAACGTAAGAATCTATCACACCCGATCATCACGTGGTGCTTCGAAACGACGAACCTTCGCAACGGTGCACAGTTAGGGTGAACACTTTCTTGAAATTATTATAAGGGATCATCCTACTTGCTACCGTCGTTCTAAGCAAATAAGATGCAAAAACATGATAAACATCGCATGCAATCAAATAGTGACATGATATGGCCAATATCATCATGCTCCTTTGATCTCCATCTTCGGGGCACCATGATCATCTTCGTCACCGGCATGACACCATGATCTCCATCATCATGATCTCCATCATTGTGTCTTCATGAAGTTGTCACGCCAACGATTACTTCTACTTCTATGGCTAACCGTTTAGCAACAAAGTAAAGTAAATTACATGGCGTTATTCAATGACACGCAGGTCATGCAAAATAATAAAGACAACTCCTATGGCTCCTGCCGGTTGTCATACTCATCGACATGCAAGTCGTGATTCCTATTACAAGAATATGTTCAATCTCATACATCACATATATCATTCATCACATCTTCTGGCCATATCATATCACATATATCACTTGCTGCAAAAACAAGTTAGACGTCCTCTAATTGTTGTTGCAAGTTTTTACGTGGTTTGTAGGTTTCTAGCAAGAATGATTTCTTACCTACGTATGACCACAACGTGATTTGCCAATTTCTATTTACCCTTCATAAGGACCCTTTTCATCGAATCCGTTCCGACTAAAGTAGGAGAGACAGACACCCGCTAGCCACCTTATGCAACTAGTGCATGTCAGTCGGTGGAACCTGTCTCACGTAAGCGTACGTGTAAGGTCGGTCCGGGCCGCTTCATCCTACAATGCCGCCGAAACAAGAAACGACTAGTGGCGGCAAGAAGAATTGGCAACATCAACGCCCACAACTTCTTTGTGTTCTACTCGTGCATAGTAACTACGCATAGGCCTGGCTCATGATGCCACTGTTGGGAATCGTAGCATAATTTAAAATTTTCCTACGCTCACCAAGATGCATCTATGGAGTCTACTAGCAACGAGGGGAAAGGAGTGGATCTACATACCCTTGTAGATCGCGAGCGGAAGCGTTCCAATGAACGTGGATGACGGAGTCGTACTCGCCGTGATCCAAATCACCGATGACCGAGTGCCGAACGGACGGCACCTCCGCGTTCAACACACGTACGGTGCAGCAACGTCTCCTCCTTCTTGATCCAGCAAGGGGGAAGGAGAGGTTGATGGAGATCCAACAGCACGACGGCGTGGTGGTGGATGTAGCGGGTCTCCGGCAGGGCTTCGCCGAGCTTCTGCGAGAGAGAGAGAGGTGTTGCAGGGGAGGAGGGAGGCGCCCAAGGCTTAGATGTTGCTGCCCTCCCTTCCCCCCACTATATATAGGGCCAAGGGAGAGGGGGGGGCGCGGCGCAGCCTTGCCCCTTCCTTCAAGGAAGGGTGCGGCCAGGGGGGAGTCCTTCCCCCCCAAGGCACCTCGGAGGTGCCTTCCCCCTTTAGGACTCTCCCTTGTTTCTTATCTCTTGCGCATGGGCCTCTTGGGGCTGGTGCCCTTGGCCCATATAGGCCAAGGCGCACCCCTTACAGCCCATGTGGCCCCCCGGGGCTGGTGGACCCCCTTGGTGGACCCCCGGACCCCTTTCGGCACTCCCGGTACAATACCGATAAAGCGCGAAACTTTTCCGGCGACCAAAATAAGACTTCCCATATATAAATCTTTACCTCCGGACCATTCCGGAACCTCTCGTGACGTCCGGGATCTCATCCGGGACTCCGAACAACTTTTGGGTTTCCGCATACATATATCTCTACAACCCTAGCGTCACCGGACCTTAAGTGTGTAGACCCTACGGGTTCGGGAGACATGCAGACATGACCGAGACGCCTCTCCGGTCAATAACCAACAGCGGGATCTGGATACCCATGTTGGCTCCCACATGTTCCACGATGATATCATCGGGTGAACCACGGTGTCGAGGATTCAATCAATCCGTATGCAATTCCCTTTGTCAATCGGTATGTTACTTGCCCGAGATTCGATCATCGGTATCCCAATACCTTGTTCAATCTCGTTACCGGCAAGTCTCTTTACTCGTACCGCAATGCATGATCCCGTGACTAACGCCTTAGTCACATTGAGCTCATTATGATGATGCATTACCGAGTGGGCCCAGAGATACCTCTCCGTTTACACGGAGTGACAAATCCCAGTCTCGATCCGTGCCAACCCAACAAACACTTTCGGAGATACCCGTAATGCACCTTTATAGTCACCCAGTTACGTTGTGACGTTTGGCACACCCAAAGCACTCATACGGTATCCGGGAGTTGCACGATCTCATGGTCTAAGGAAAAGATACTTGACATTGGAAAAGCTCTAGCAAACGAAACTACACGATCTTTTATGCTATGCTTAAGTTGGGTCTTGTCCATCACATCATTCTCCTAATGATGTGATCCCGTTATCAATGACATCCTATGTCCATAGTCAGGAAACCATGACTATCTGTTGATCAACGAGCTAGTCAACTAGAGGCTTACTAGGGACAGGTTGTGGTCTATGTATTCACACATGTATTACGATTTCCGGACAATACAATTATAGCATGAATAAAAGACTATTATCATGAACACAGAAATATAATAATAACCATTTATTATTGCCTCTAGGGCATATTTCCAACACCTAGTACTCAAATGAACGTGTAGTGCATTCCAAATGTATATACTAGCGCTTCAATATGAACTAAATTTGAATTCGTTTCTCTATTTGAATAAGATCTACAATAATGATTGTTGTGAAGTCAAAGCGTTTGAATTCGTTTCTCTGTTTTAATAAGATCTACAATCGTCATTATTGTCAAGTTAAACCATCGTTTGTGTATTATCTTCACAGCATACCACATGATTAGTCTCGAGTTACATATGAACTATGTGTACTATATGAACTCGAACTCAATTTTTTGAATCCACTTTATGTTGATTTCAAATCATAGTACATTTCAAGCTCTAGCTAGATCTTCACACACTAAACCATGTCTCATATGTATAATGTGTTTATCACATTATGTATGGTGCCCCGCCCCCTACGCCTACAAGTATTTAGATGTGAGTTGCAAACACCACACATTACCACAAATTCAAATAAAATATGAGAATGTTCGATATATAGTATTGTTTAGATTGTTCGATATTTAGTTGTAAGCTGCAAATGCCACACATTGTCACAAATTCAAATAAAATGTGAGATTGTTCGATGTATAGTATGGTTTAGATTGTTCGACATTTAGCTGTGAGTTGCAAACGCCATGCATTATCACATTATGGTATAACATGTGCAAAACCACAACACGCGTATCACCGCTATATTCATGCATGCATATGTTTAAAACACTATGTCTCCTATTCAAATATATGAATCCACTTTCATATCAAATTATGATCGTTGTTAGTCTCTTACACCCACACATTCCTCTAACCTTTGTAGCTACCACTAACTTTCTCTCGTGCATGCACACGCCCTCCTCGCCCTCCCCCTCCCTCAGCATTCTATCCATCGTGCACATTCATTTTTTTTCTTTAGGTCGTTCTCCCACAGTCTCCACAACTCCTTTCCGACACACACCGATCGATAAACCTCTCCAGCGATGTCTGCCTACAACATACACACGCACCTTCAATCTCCTCCTTTATGTGTCCTTGCCTCGTGTCTCTCATACGGTCCCACACACGTGTAAACTCTCGCCCCTCTTTTCATCGATCTCACAACCGCACACTCCTCCCCTATCTAGCTAGTAGCTGGGCCTCTCGCACCACCTCCTAGCTCCATTCTCTCTGTCTATCCGTCTCGCCGGGCCTTATTTGCCTCTAACAAATGGACGTACACCGACCGATCTCCCGCTATACATATAGCTAGCTAGGTCCTTATAACTCGTTTTTTCCCACGCGTCGATCGATCTACCTCATTAGTTATGTCTCTCCCTTCATCCGACAAACAACAACTGATCTACCGATCTAGTTAGGTTTGCTAACCAAACACATGGTTCCCCTTCATCATCCATGGATGTGTCCCGACAGATCTATCACGCACAGGTACACACAGAAACACATCCCCACTCTTATTGATAATATTGCAGTTCACCCTCAGTTTGTCTAGTAGGCCTCTCCCACCATCTTCGAGAAGCAACTCCATCACCCATCCATCACTCTACCCCTCTCCCCCCTCTCTCTCTCCTCTCTCTCTCTGTCCCATCCTATTTCCCGTCCTTCAGTTATGCATGGATGTCGACCGATCTCCCTCAAGACATAGTTGGGTCTCTCCTTCTCAACACATATACGAGTCGTTCTACCTCTATAGTTAGGCCTCTGCCTACCCCTCCCCCACCCCCTCGCGCGCGCGCACACACACACACACACACACACACACACCCCGATACATCGAGCGCTCTAGTCATGTCTCCCTGCCACACACAAACTTGACCTGTGCCCTCTGACATTCCGGTAGGTAGGTCAGTCGCCCTATATCTTTGACTTGCACACACACACAATTTCGATGGCTCTCTTCATCGATCTCGCACCCACCCACTTGATCCTCTCTTCGACTCTATCGATATCTATGACCCCTCCCTCTCTTCTCGTGGATCGCCCGACCCTCTATATATGATATAGATAGGCCTCCATTTCACACACATTGCATGCAAAATTTTGTTTGAGATGTCATCGACACATATTCCCACAAATACATTCACGAAATCAACCTCTCCCCCAAAACAAAAAACACTCACGAACGCACAAGCCATTTGTCTAGGTTTGTATCTCTCACACACACCCACATAGGTGGGGGACGTGCACGAAGAGAAGAGGTGCACGCACGACGCACGTACTCCCGTCTCTTTCCCAACCACAACCGCGCGGGTACATGGTGGAGCTCATTTCTGTACGAAAAGGCAGCCCACGTGGTAACTTGACATGTGTACTGGTTGTCCACTGGATGGAGGGAGGATCGTCTACCACAGGTGAACAAACAAATTGCGACTTGACGCGTTATGTTAAAAAAGAGGCAAACCATGTGGGGCCTACCTTAGAGGCAAGGCTCTATCCACTGGAGCACTTTTGATGTGTCCCGTCAACTCGCAGAACGAGGAGAAGCTTGCTTAGTACACCGTCTCCCCCGCCCACGGGCGCGGTGGCTCGCAGGATGAGGTGAAGCTTGCTTACTACGCCTTACGCCCGCTCCCTCGCCCACGCGCGCGGTGGCTCGCAGGACGAGGAGAAAATTTTACTAGTACTCCCTCCGTTTACTCCTCGTCCCTACCTTGGTTAGAGAGATTATCATAGTGTTTGGAATATATGTCCTTTAGTAGATTTCAATATGAACTACTAGTACATACTCCAAACACTGATGTATATAGACGTATTTTAGAGTGTAGATTCACTCATTTTGCTCCGTATGTAGTCCATATTGAAACGGACATAATAGTACGCACTCTCCCTCGCCCCTCGACCCTCACCACGTGGTGGATGTGCAGCAATTCATTCGGTCTCATATAGCCAGAACGACATATACCGCAGTACCATTATTGCTCGACTTCCCGAAGAGGCGAAGAGCCAATCGCAAGGTTAATAGTTTGGAGATGCCAAGCACAAGGTTTATAGGAGAACGAGTAGTAGGTGCCGCGTCATTTATAAATAAAGTTTTTTTTCTTCAGTGGCACATACGCAATATAAATAGGTTCATATGGAGAGAAAAGGAAACCGCTCCACTATATACATAGGCAGGACGAGCCTACACGGTTGCTTGCTGGGGTTGCTCTCTTCAATTTTCACACTCTCTCGCACAAAACCACTGTGGCCACATCTCTAACATCCCGGTGGATCACGTCCGCCGGGGGAAGGGGTGGATGCTTAGTGTAGATGCGGTCGCCGTCGCCGACGGCGAAAACCCACTATCGGCACGTCCCGATCAGGGGTCCCCGCCATTCTCTCTCACAAAGCCGGTGAGGTTGCCTTCGTCCATTGCTCACTGCCGCGACGTGGGTAGTTGCCTCCTCCCGCCGCCCTCCTCTAGGTTGAGCTACGTCCCGACATCCTCAGGTACAACTCCCTTTACAGTCGGCTTGCACCACTGCTCCAGCTGCCCACATCACTCCATGTGGATATTTCTCTACTTCTTTGCCCCGCACATACCTCTACTGGCTTCTACGTACTGTATTTGTGATGAGTTTATGTCTCACAAACTAGTCCCAGTAATCTTATTCTAATCACGCTTCTTCAATTTCTTTGCCACAGGGATGCTCATCTCGATTTTGGTGAAACTGCACAAAATGATCCGATGGTCGAAGGGTTGCAAACTTCATTTCCTAGGAAGCGCCGACGTTGCCAGCAAATTAAAGCCTGGTTAGGGTTTATGGTTCAAGGGCTAGGGACTGCATGGATCGTTTTTTTCTTTAGCTGTCTCTGCTTCAATGGCTAGGGACTGCATGAGTAGTAGTAGTAGTACTGTACGCCTTACGCCCGCTCCCTTGTCCACGCGCGCGGTGGCTCGCAGGACGAGGAGAAAATTTTACTACTCCCTCCATTTACTCCTCGTCCCTACTACCTTGGTTAGAGAGATTATCATATTGTTTGGAATATATATGTCCTTTAGTAGATTTCAATATGAACTACTAGTACATACTCCTAACACTGATGTATATAGACGTATTTTAGAGTGTAGATTCACTCATTTTGCTCCGTATGTAGCATAAAGTTGAGACACTTATTTTGGAACGGAGGGAGTACATATTTGCTATGATCTATCAACCATTGAGATGCAATAGCATGCATGTTAGTCTCCTTTGTATTTGATGAAATGTTGCAACGGGCAACCTTGGATGCAAGATACATGTAACAGAAGCTGGAAGCTTCATAGCATTGTACTATCTCGCTGATAAATTACAGTACGTACTATACAAGTACTTCCTCCGTTCCTAAATATAAGTCTTTGTAGAGATTTCACCATGAACCACATACGGATGTATATAGATACATTTTAAGTGTAGATTTATTCATTTTGTTCCGTATGTAGTCCACCTAGTGGAATCTCTACAAAGACTTATATTTAGGAACGAAGGGAGTACTATGTAAAGAGTTAGGTGTCACACGGTGTCCAAAAATTATGGTGATAGTGTGAGGTGGGCCATGTAATCACTGAGCCTGCGTGTTTTCATTGCTCTTTCACTCCTCCGCCGTAATAATGGAGAAAATTGTAATCTAGTAGTACCTCCTTTCGCCGAAAGCGTGGGACATCCAGCAGTCCTACCACCTCAGTAATAATGACCAATGAGCCGTCAAATCACATAGACCTAGCAGTAAGTTGGACGGACGAAGCAACCATCACTCTTGAATCCGCTTCTCCCTTCAACGCAGGCGCCAGTGAGAGGTCGCGTCTGCTCTGCCCGGGCATGAATGCGGCACCGATTCTTTGGAGCGGCGCTGACCGTTTCGGGCGGGAAGCGCGCGCGGGCGATGGAGGGGCTTTGGGTGGGCCAGGTTGGTCAGGAGCGGGCGTGGCAGCTATCTGCCTGTCCCTACCGGACGCCCGGAAACGAGAGGATGCACGGACTCTCGCGGCTAAAATCGTACACTACACACCATCTCTCTGTAGGAGTAGGTCGATCTGTCGCTCTCTCTAACACACACATGCTGTTAAACCCACACACGCACACGCACACGCACACACACACACACACACACACACACACACACAGGTTCATAGAATAGGAAAATCGTGCGAGTGCGAAGCCACAGGAAGTGAGATACAAATGGAGTACGTACAAGGAGAGAAGAGGTGACGAATATTCCATCAAACCCGGACTGAGGAGTAGTACTCCCTCCGTCTAGGTGTTAAGTCATCCTACGGAAATCAGATATTCCCAAAAAATTTAGGCGTCGTCCATTAACTTCGCATCTCAATCCCCTCCTGGCCTCGTTGCTAGCGAGCGTTGTTACTTAGGGAGCGTTTGGATCCTTAGCAAGAACGGCTTATAGCATAGCCGGGCAAGGTTAGGCGTTTGGAACTGTTAAAATATGTTAGCTTTTGTGTGCCAGCTAGCTTGGGTGGGCTAGAAAAACCATGCTAGCTCAGGAGAGCCAGATCGGCTCGCTTCTGATGGCAAACTTCGCGTAGTAGTAACATAGACTAGTAGCATATGCATGTTGTACTAGTCCAAGTTACTCACCACTATGACCAGCCTAAGCAATGTAACCAAACGCTCCTTAATTACTCTCCCTTGTTATCTCCCCCGGAAACCCAATGCATGGAGCGCAACTACGCGTTGATCAGTCAAGAAATCAAAGTCGGCTTGCATTCGAGTTAATACGTGGCCCTGCATGGTAGCTAAAACGACATCTCTTAGTTGTTTGCATTAATTGTTGCGTTTAGAGACAGAAATCAGGGGTTTGATTGGAGGAATGACCGGTCAAGTTTCTCCTTCTCCTCCAATCTGCTTGCACCTTGGTCCCGCTGCACCTTCTAACGTGACTTATTACACCTAGATAGAGGGAGTCGTACGAGATACGGTGGCACACTAACTTAGGTCGAATACAAGTGCCCAAAATTGTGTGCATGTTATAATAAGGATTCACTTAAAATAGTACGTGAGCGAACAGAGGGATCAATTGGGCAGTGTTCCTGAGCAGTAGCGAGATGTGTGAGGTAAGATACACCGCTGGCGCTTTTAATTTTTCTTATTAATTTGTTTGTTTCACCCTCTGACTGGTGGGACCCAACGTACTACGTGGAGAGAGGTAAGGTGACTAAGGCTGCATTATTTCTGCACCACTATGGATAGTCTTACCACCAAAGCCACATGACACGATTATGATTTAAATCCCAATGACTCCCACACACATAAAAAACATGGCATGCTTGTCACACGAATGCAGGAATGTATAAAAAGGTTATTTTCCTCTCGTTGAACATAACGGGAGGGTTGTGTAGCTGGTTAGCCTGTTCGCTCATCAAACTTGAGGTCTCGGGTTCGATAACTACACTTGAGGATAATTCGTGCCAGGAGGATTCTTTGACTGGTCAAAATGGATGGATACGGAGCTATACGATCTCGTAGTGACCGTATAATCACCTCATCACGTATAAGCTGCAGCCTCGGTGCTTGTTTTCTAGGGTTTGCACTCTTCACACTCTCTCCAGTATATATATACACGCTGGAGCCTCAGCGCTTGTAGTTGCTCTCTTCACACTCTCCAGATCTAAACAAGACTTCGTTGGCCTCTCTCTCTCTCCCCTCACTGCTGGTCTGCTTGTAGTTGCTCTCTTCACACTCTCTCACCCTCTCCAGATCTAAACAAGACTTCGCTGGCCTCTCTCTCTCCCCTCACTGCTGGTCAAAGAGCCGGCAGGATCCGTCCGCCGGGAAGGGAAGGAGGCTTAACGCTGTCGCCGTCGGCGAGGGAGGGAATCCACTACCGGCGCAGCTGTTCACTTTCACCCAACGGCGGCGCGGGAGGGCCTCCGACCCCTTCTTCTTCGCCGTCGTACATAGTGTGGGTCGAACGGCCTTCGGTCGCCCACCGAACCACACCCCAAGAACCTTAAGGTATAATTTACTTATTCCACATGCATTGCTCTAGCTGTGGGTTTTTTCCGCTTCTGCACTCGAATCTAGGTGTTGGATCAAACAGGAAAGTAGTGGGGAAAGTTGTATACCATGAATCTAGGACGTGGTTCAAAGAGGAAAGGAATGGGGGAAAGTAGTGGGAAAAGTTGTATAGCATGAATCTAGGACGTGGTTCAAAAAGGAAAGGAAGGGGGAAAGTAGTGGGGAAAGTTGTATCGCATGAATCTAAGACGTGGTTCAAAGAGGACAGGAATGGGGGAAAGTAGTGGGGAAAGTTGTATAGCATAAATCTAGGACGTGGTTCACAGAGGAAAGGAAGTGGGGAAAGTACTAGTACAGACTGGCTATCCAGCACCTACGTTGGTCAAAAAGGGAAAACAATGACAAACGCAGTACGCACATCTGTAACAAACTGATCTTTTGTTTTGGGGGACAAGGCTGTAGAGTTTGAGCAGGACTAGATTTGCTGCCCTCACATAGGGAAAGGTGTCTAAAGATAACAAAACTGGGACCAACACAAATATGCTCCTTGGTTGTTTGTTCTTTGTTGCAACAGACTGTACATCACCCCAGTACATCAGTAGATGCACATGGTGCTGGTGCGTCCACTGTCCCGTGCAACTCTTTAGCTGTTGTTAATCTAAGGCCCTGTTTGGTTAAAAACTCCCTAGTCCCTACCTGCTTGGTTCCAGGGACTAAACATGGACTAGAGGTTATTAAATGACATGCTAAAATACCATGTTACCCCTAGTAGTGAACTAATAGAGACAAGGTGCGATGCGTGGCAGGGGCAACTGTTGGAAAAAGTCCGAAAAAGACTCTCCCTCGGGGTCTTCTTTCTTTAGTCCAAAATGCCCACTTTTAGTCCCTAAAAGTCCCTCCTGTTTGGTTTGGATGGGACTGACATGGAGTTTTTTTAGTCCCTCCACCTAAATGTCCCTGTAAACAAACACCCTCTAATAATGCCGCTGGAAAATTGATGCAATGCCACAGTTAAAAGCAAATTACATGTTTAACAAATTTTATTGTTAATATAATCTCTCTGTTAATATAAATCAATGCCACCGTTTGAGAAATGCTACTGTCTTGCTTTCTTTCCCATTTAGATAAGGTAGATGGTTCTTTTTGTTGGCTTCTGTGTCATTGCTACCTCTTGAGCACTGCGTTGGTTTTCCCTTGAAGAGGAAAGGGTGATGCAGTAAAGCAGCGTAAGTATTTCCCTCGGTTTTTTAGAACCAAGGTATCAATCCAGTAGGGGGCCATAGGTTTCGATGGCTTTTATTTTACTTTGCATCTTTATCACAAAAATACCAAAAATATTATCCTATCATATCTATCAGATCTCACTCTCGTAAGTGACCGTGTAGGGATTGACAACCCCTTATCACGTTGGTTGCGAGGATTTATTTGTTTTGTGTAGGTACGAGGGACTCGCACGTAGCCTCCTACTGGATTGATACCTTGGTTCTCAAAAACTGAGGGAAATACTTACGCTACTTTGCTGCATCACCCTTTCCTCTTCAAGGGAAAACCAACGCAGTGCTCAAGAGGTAGCAAGAAGGATTTCTGGCGCCGTTGCCGGGGAGGTCTACGCAAAAGTCAACATACCAAGTACCCATCTCAAACCCTTATCTCCCGCATTACATTATTTGCCATTTGCCTCTCGTTTTCCTCTCCCCCACTTCACCCTTGCCGTTTCATTCGGCCTCTCTTTTCCGTTTGCTTGTCGTTATGGCTAGCCCCTTATCTACTCCTTTGTCCCCTGAGTTTGAAGTCTTTCACTTCAAACAAAGACAAGGAGAAAACTTAAAAGATGCTTCGGTGAGAATAATGGAGTCTTACCGTAATTGTACCTTTGAAGTGAACCTGAGAATTTTGCTTCGCAATTTTTATGTTGGATTAAATATGTCTCATAGACAACTCTTGGATTGCGTTGCCAAAGGCAATTTTATTGAAATTGATCCCCATATTGCACATGAAGTTATAGAAGGTATAGTGGTAACACTACCTCAACAAAAGGGGCCTCATCATACCCAGGAAGAGACTCAAGTTTTTGAAAAAAATTGTGAAGTAACTAAGATTTTACAGAAGTCTCTTGAACCTCTTAAGAACATTAGCGGAAATATTCACCGCATGAATATGTTGATTACTCTTTGCAATAAGCGGTTGGATTCTTTAGATCTAAAAATTTCAGAATATGAAGGGAAACATAAAGAAGCTCCCGAGCTTGATTCCGCTAAAAAGTTGAAAACCAAAGATGGCAATACCTAGATCTATCCTTGCTTTTACGCCTAGCTAGGGGCGTTAAACGATAGCGCTTGTTGGGAGGCAACCCAATTTTATTTTATTAGTTTTTTTTGCCTTTTGCTTCTGTTTAGAAATAAATGTTTGATCTAGCCTCTGGTTAGATGTGTTTTTATGTTTTAGTTAGTGTTTGTGCCAAGTTAAACCTATAGGATCTTCTTGGATGATAGTTATTTGATCTTGCAGAAATTTCCAGAAACTTTCTGTTCACGAAAATAATTGTTAAAAATCACCAGAACGTGGTAAAATATTGATTCCAATTGCTGATGATCAATAAACAAATTGTCTAGGTCTTCCTATTTTGGCTGATTTTTTTGGAGTTCGAGAAGTTTGCGTTAGTTATAGATTACTACAGACTGTTCTGTTTTTGACAGATTCTGTTTTTCGTGTGTTGTTTGCTTATTTTGATGAATCCATGGCTAGGAATATAGTTTATAAACCATAGAGAAGTTGGAATACAGTAGGTTTAACACCAATATAAATAAAGAATGAGTTCATTACAGTACCATGAAGTGGTCTTTTGTTTTCTTTCGCTAACGGAGCTCACGAGATTTTCTGCTGAGTTTTGTGTTGTGAAGTTTTCAAGTTTTGGGTGAAAGATTTGATCGATTATGGAACAAGGAGTGGCAAGAGCCTAAGCTTGGGGATGCCCATGGCACCCCCAAGATAATATAAGGACACCAAAAAGCCAAAGCTTGGGGATGCCCCGGAGGCATCCCCTCTTTCGTCTACTTCCATCGGTAACTTTACTTGGAGCTATATTTTTATTCACCACATGATATGGGTTTTGCTTGGAGAGTCTTGTATGATTTGAGTCTTTGCTTTTTAGTTTACCACAATCATCCTTGCTGTACACACCTTTTGAGAGAGACACACATGATTCGTAAATTATTAGAATACTCTATGTGCTTCACTTATATCTTTTGAGTTATATAGTTTTTGCTCTAGTACTTCACTTATATCTTTTAGAGCACGGTGGTGGATTTGTTGTATAGAAACTATTGATCTCTCATTCTTCACTTAGATTATTTTGAGAGTCTTAAATAGCATGGTAATTTGCTTAATTAATCCTAATATGCTAGGTATTCAAGATTAGTAAAAACTTCCTTATGAGTGTTTTGAATACTAAGAGAAGTTTGATGCTTGATGATTGTTTTGAGACATGGAGGTAGTGATATTAAAGTCGTGCTAGTTGAGTAGTTGTGAATTTGAGAAATACTTGTGTTGAAGTTTGCAAGTCCCGTAGCATGCACGTATGGTAAACGTTATGTAACAAATTTGAAACATGAGGTGTTCTTTGATTGTCTTCCTTATGAGTGGCGGTCGGGGACGAGCGATGGTCTTTTCCTACCAATCTATCCCCCTAGGAGCATGCGCGTAGTGCTTGGTTTTTGATGACTTGTAGATTTTTGCAATAAGTATGCGAGTTCTTTATGACTAATGTTGAGTCCATGGATTATACGCACTCTCACCTTTCCACCATTGCTAGCCTCTTCGGTACCGTGCATTGCCCTTTCTCACATTGAGAGTTGGTGCAAACTTCGCCGGTGCATCCAAACCCCGTGATATGATACGCTCTTTCACACATAAACCTCCTTATATCTTCCTCAAAACAGCCACCATACCTACCTATTATGGCATTTCCATAGCCATTCCGAGATATATTGCCATGCAACTTTCCACCATCCAGTTTATCATGACACGTCCACCATTGTCATATTGCTTCGCATGATCATGTAGTTGACATAGTATTTGTGGCAAAGCCACCGTTCATAATTCTTTCATACATGTCATTCTTGGTTCATTGCATATTCCGGTACACCGCCGGAGGCATTCATATAGAGTCATACTTTGTTCTAGTATCGAGTTGTAATCATTGAGTTGTAAATAAATAGAAGTGTGATGATCATCATTTTCTAGAGCATTGTCCCAAGTGAGGATTATAAAAAAAGAGAGAGAAAGGCCATAAAAAAGAGAAGGCCCAAAAAATGAGAGAAAAAGAGAGAAGGCACAATGTTACTATCCTTTTACCACACTTGTGCTTCAAAGTAGCACCATAATCTTCATGATAGAGAGTCTCTTGTTTTGTCACTTTCATATACTAGTGGGAAATTTTCATTATAGAACTTGGCTTGTATATTCCAACAATAGGCCTCCTCAAGTGCCCTAGGTCTTCGTGAGCAAGCAAGTTGGATGCACACCCACTTAGTTTCTTTTGTTGAGCTTTCATATATTTATAGCTCTAGTGCATCCGTTGCATGGCAATCCCTACTCCTTGCATTAACATCAATCGATGGGCATCTCCATAGCTCATTGATTAGCCTCGTTGATATGAGACTTTCTCCTTTTTTGTCTTCTCCACATAACCCCCATAGTCATATTCTATTCCACCCATAGTGCTATGTCCATGGCTCGCGCTCATGTATTGCGTGAAGGTTGAAAAAGTTTGAGATTACTAAAGTATGAAACAATTGCTTGGTTTGTCATCGGGGTTGTGCATGATGAGAGCATTCTTGTGTGACGAAGATGGATCATGACTAAACTATATGATTTTGTAGGGATGAACTTTCTTTGGCCATGTTATTTTGAGAGGACATAATTGCTTAGTTAGTATGCTTGAAGTATTATTATTTTATGTCAATATGAACTTTTATCTTGAATCTTTCGGATCTGAATATTCATACCACAATTAAGGAGAATTACATTGAAATTATGCCAAGTAGCACTCCGCATCAAAAATTTTGTTTTTATCATTTACCTACTCGAGGACGAGCATGAATTAAGCTTGGGGATGCTTGATACGTCTCCAACGTATCTATAATTTTTGATTGCTCCATGCTATATTATCTTCTGTTTTGGACATTATTGGGCTTTATTATTCACTTTTATATTATTTTTGGGACTAACCTATTAACCGGAGGCCCAGCCCAGAATTGTTGTTTTTTGCCTATTTCAGAGTTTCGCAGAAAAAGAATATCAAACAGAGTCCAGACGGAATGAAACCTTCGGGAACATGATTTTCGGAACGAACATGATCCAGGAGACTTGGACCCTACGTCAAGAAACAAAGCAGGAAGCCACGAGGTAGGGGGGCGCGCCCTCCACCCTCGTGGGCCCCATGTTGCTCCACCGACGTACTCCTTCCTCCTATATATACCTATGTACCCCCAAACGATCAGATACGGAGCCAAAAACCTAATTCCACCGCCGCAACCTTCTGTACCCACGAGATCCCATCTTGGGGCCTGTTCCAGAGCTCCGCCGGAGGGGGCATCCATCACGGAGGGCTTCTACATCAACACCATAGCCTCTCCGATGAAGTGTGAGTAGTTTACCTCAGACCTTCGGGTCCATAGTTAGTAGCTAGATGGCTTTCTCTCTCTTTTTGGATCTCAATACAATGTTCTCCCCCTCTCTCATGGAGATCTATTCGATGTAATCTTCTTTTGCGGTGTCTTTGTTGAGACCGATGAATTGTGGGTTTATGATCAAGTTTATCTATGAACAATATTTGAATCTTCTGAATTCTTTTATGTATGATTGGTTATCTTTGCAAGTCTCTTCGAATTATCAGTTTGGTTTGGCCTACTAGATCGATCTTTCTTGCAATGGGAGAAGTGCTTAGCTCTGGGTTCAATCTTGCGGTGTCCTTTCCCAGTGACAGTAGGGGCAGCAAGGCACGTATAGTATTGTTGCCATCGAGGATAACAAGATGGGGTTTTTATCATATTGCATGAATTTATCCCTCTACATCATGTCATCTTGCTTAAGGCGTTACTCTGCTCTTATGAACTTAATACTCTAGATGCATCCTGGATAGCGGTCGATGTGTGGAGTAATAGTAGTAGATACAGGCAGGAGTCGGTCTACTTGTCTCGGACGTGATACCTATATACATGATCATACCTAGATATTATCATAACTATGCTCAATTCTGTCAATTGCTCAACAGTAATTTGTTCACCCACCATAAAATACTTATGCTCTTGAGAGAAGCCACTAGTGAAACCTATGGCCCCCGGGTCTATCTTCATCATATTAATCTTCTAACACTTAGTTATTTCCATTGCCTTTTACTTTGCTTTTATTTTACTTTGCATCTTTATCACAAAAATACCAAAAATATTATCCTATCATATCTATCAGATCTCACTCTCGTAAGTGACCGTGTAGGGATTGACAACCCCTTATCGCGTTGGTTGCGAGGATTTATTTGTTTTGTGGAGGTACGAGGGACTTGCGCGTAGCCTCCTACTGGATTGGTACCTTGGTTCTCAAAAACTGAGGGAAATACTTACGCTACTTTGCTGCATCACCCTTTCCTCTTCAAGGGACAACCAACGCAGTGCTCAAGAGGTAGCAGGCGCGCCCAGGGGGGTAGGCGCGCCCCCTACCTCGTGGCTTCCTGGTTGATGTCTTGACGTAGGGTCCAAGTCCTCTGGATCATGTTCGTTTCGAAAATCACGTTCCCGAAGGTTTCATTTCGTTTGGACTCCGTTTGATATTCTTTTTCTGCAAGATACTGAAATAGGCAAAAAAAACAGCAATTCCGGGCTGGGCCTCCGGTTAATAGGTTAGTCCCAAAAATAATATAAAAGTGTATAATAAAGCCCAATAATGTCCAAAACAGAATATAATATAGCATGAGCAATCAAAAATTATAGATACGTTGGAGACGTATCAGTCATCCACCGTTATTGACCACTAGTTGTTTCCTTTGCACCTCTGTGTAAACAGGGTTATCTACTTCACCTCGTTGCTATTGTGACCTTTTGTTGCACTGCTGAAAACACTTTTGTTTTAAGAGTGTTTTGTGCAGTTCAACCAAAATGTCACACCGACAACGTTGCTTGATTGCTTGATCTTAGTGGAACTCCACAAGAGGTGATCTTACTTCCTATCCGTGTTGGAAAATTTGGTTCAGATCTTCTTATTGTGAGTTGTTTGAATTTCGCGCCATGAGAGGTTAGTACTAGCCTTCTTTCACATGATTCTGCATTGTGCTTTCATATGTTGTGCTACTTGTACGGTAATGTTGCTTGATTTTAGTGAACTGCACAAATGGAGACAAGACTTCCAATCTGTATGTGCACCGTAATATCCCATTGAGGTAAGATAAGGGTATTTCACAACTGTTGGCCTGTATTTTGCCACTTTCATCAGGAAATTAATGTCATTGCTTTGTGCTATACTTGTGCAACCTAATTGACATGCCAAATCTTACATTGAAGGCGAAGCTTGTTTGTTATTGAACCAAGTGATGAAGGGGAAGAACAAGCGAAAGAAAAACAAAAATCAACTCCTGGTGCTGTAATGAAGCACTGGAACTGTGATGACACAAGTAATGATATAGTTTTGCATCTTAATTTATTGCTATGGCTGGAACGAGCAATTGTTTTGCCACTGATTTGATGCCACTCTTAATGTAATACGTAATTATCTCTACTTGTGCAAACAGGGACCTTCTTTGAAGATAACATATATTTTAGTGGAACTGCGCAAGAAGATGTTGGAAACATTAATCTAATCGAGGAGTATATAGTAAGAATGGCCACCACAGTAGATAGCAACAGATGGTTCTGGAGAAGTGCTTCATCTGTATGCTCTACACAATAAGCCTCTTGACAAAGGTTGGTACTCGCCCACTGATTTCATCCATATGATTGAGCTTTGTCATCTCTATTGGTGTTGTGCTACTGTTTAGATACTGTCATCAAAAAGTGGTATTGTCCTTGAGAAGTGCTTCATCTGTGCTATTTTAAATATTTCCTTTCCTTTTTTTCGAGCAAACAGGGATGCTAGCATTTAGTTATCCTCTTGTCTTTGCACAACAGGATCATCCTCCTCTGAAGAAGAATATGGAGTACGTGAAGTGACTAGTTCCGATTATGCCAGGATGAAGAAGCCCTGTCTATCTTCTCATCAGAAGGAGCAGTTGAAGGATGGTTACATTACCCCCCACAAGACCAAACTAACTTCAGTTCAGAAGGACTGACAAATCTGCATTTTCTTGCTGTGATGCGCGAGTACAATGTTGTTCTAGGATTCTTTCTGGTGAGTTCCATTTTTGTAAAAGTGTGCTCTACATGGACCATGTAGGTGCCTATTTAAACTGTCAATTCATAGTACAGTTTGCTTTATACTAATCACTTTTTTTGTATTTGTGCAAACAGGGGTGCTTAGCTTGATTTCAATGGGAACTGCACAAAATGTTCATGAATACATCGAATCATTCATTTCCACCACAAGAAAGGAGGTGCCGATAAGTTCAAGGCGTTGCAACATATAAGGGCGAAATCATACAAGCTACGCGCGAATTTGGTTGATTTTGGTGGAACTGCACAAAAAGAACAACTGGTTTATTTAGCACGAGGTGCCATGTCAATGTCCGAACTGATTGGAAACCCTGCCCATTCCACAATCGTAGGCATTTGATATTTTGGAATGGGAAAAGCTTGTCAAATTTTGCTCATTGATTTTAGCAAGAAGACATGCGTTTGATATTTTTGATTGGGACGCCCTTTGCTGTTAGCAGCGTCGACCCATTTTCCTATTCTTTAGTTGTGAAGTAAATATTGGCTCTGACATGTGAATAGCTGAGATGCATAATCATCTATTGTTTTGAATGTTCTCTATGACATGTGAATCGTTGTGATTGCAATGTCAACTGAAGTGCTCAAGTTCTCTAGCAAATGATTGTATCTCATGAGCTTGCTCAACCACGGAGCGCTCTTCAATCATCCTGTAATCATAGAATTGCTCCATGATGTACAGCTCAGTGCCAGCAATCGGAGGGTAGCAGTGGTGGCCTTACTTGGACCCGAGTGGCGGCGACCTACCGTGTTCTACTCTTCCTCGTTTTCTGTGTGGCGCGGCCTCGTTGGCAGTGGGGCGGGGCCTCGGCGGAGCCGGCGACGTCCTCTGTCTCGTTGTCGGCGGGCGGCGCCTCGGCGGAGCGAGGGAAAATCCTCCCCCTCGTTGCCGGCAGGGTGGGGCCTCGGTGGAGCCGGCCGTGTCCACTGCCTCATTGTTGGCGCTACGGGGCCTCGGCGGAGCAGGGCCTCGTCGACGCCAGCGGAGCAGGGACTCGTCGGAGCCGACATTGTCCTCTGCCTCGTCCTCGGTCTCGCCAAACAGTGCCTCGGCCGCTTCATCGCCCTCTTTGTAGGCGGCCGCAGCCTCCGCCACCCGCATGCGGTACCGCCAGCGCTCGAGGCGGCCCTCGCGAGCGGAGCGGTACGAGTCGTGCAGCGCCTCCTACTCCGCCCGCTCCGCGGCGATCTGCTCCTCCGCTTGCAGGTGCTCCCGCAGGAGATGGTGGTTGTAGGCGGCGTCGGCCTACGCCTCCAGGAACTGCTCCTCACGCTTTTGCCTCACCGTGTCCATATATTGGGCACGGGCCTCGCCGATGGTCATGGTGCAATGCACCGGCGAGGATGGCGCGGAGGAGGGGGTTGGCGCCGGATCATCGACTACCATGTTCTCCATTGGGACGTCGTCGTCCTCCGGCTGCTTGCCGGCCAGCCAGTCGGCAGCAATGGCTGCCATCTCCTTGTGGTCTGTCGTCCGCCCGTCCCGAAGAGTGCTGGAGCGCGAGGAAGCCATGGTGGGCAGTAGTGGTGTGGAGAGGAGAATAGGAACGGATGCGGATGACTGCGGCTATGGTCGGCGCAGCAGTTTATATAACAATGGTGGGTGGTGGCGGGACGGACGTGTGGCGCCGGAGTAGCCGCCTTGGCAACCGCATATCATTAATGTGGGCGGCAGAAGGACGACGGACGGCACTTGTGTCGTTTGAAGGCGGAGCAATCGCATGCACCGGGAAGCGGGGCGGGCGGCGCTGACCGTTTCAGGCGGAAAGCCTGCGCGTGCGCGGGAGGTGGTCTGGGTGGGCCAGGGCAGTCAGACTCGTGCTTGGCAGCGGGTCGGTCCAGCAGCCGGACATGCTGGCTCGCCAGCTACCTCGCCAAGCTGAGCGTTGATTATATGGGACCGTTTCCTGCCTCTAATGGATATACACATATTTTAGTTACTGTTGATTACGTTACTAAGTTGGTAGAAGCTATTCCAACTAGTAGTGCTGACCATAACACCTCTATTAAGATGCTTAAAGAAGTTATTTTCCCGTAGTTTGGAGTCCCTAGATATTTAATGACTGATGGTGGTTCACATTTTATTCATGGTGCTTTCCGTAAAATGCTTGCTAAGTATGATGTTAACCATAGAATTGCATCCCCTTATCACCCACAGTCTAGTGGTCAAGTAGAATTGAGTAATAGAGAACTCAAATTAATTTTGCAAAAGACTGTTAATAGATCTAGAAAGAATTGGTCCAAGAAACTTGATGATGCATTATGGGCCTATAGAACTGCATATAAAAATCCTATGGGTATGTCTCCGTATAAAATGGTTTATGGAAAAGCATGTCACTTACCTCTCGAAATTGAACATAAGGCTTATTGGGCTATTAAAGAGCTCAACTATGATTTCAAACTTGCCGGTGAGAAGAGGTTATTTGACATTAGCTCACTTGATGAATGGAGAACCCAAGCCTATGAAAATGCCAAATTGTTCAAAGAAAAAGTTAAAAGATGGCATGACAAAAGAATACAAAAGCGTGAGTTTAATGTAGGTGATTATGTATTGCTATACAACTCTCGCTTAAGATTTTTTGCAGGAAAACTTCTCTCTAAATGGGAAGATCCTTACATTATCGAAGAGGTCTATCGTTCCGGTGCCATAAAGATCAACAACTTCGAAGGCACGAATCCGAAGGTGGTGAACGGTCAAAGAATCAAACATTATATCTCAGGTAATCCCATAAATGTTGAAACCATTGTTACTGAAACCGTGACCCCGGAGGAATACACAAGGGACACTTTCCGGAACATTTCAGACTCTGAAAGGGAATAGGTATGTGGTACGGTAAGTAAACCGACTCCAAAACAGTTCTAATGGCAATTTTTCTCCGTTTTGGAATATTTAGAAAAATAGAAAAATAAGAAGCAGTCCGGGAAGGACACGAGGCCTCCACGAGGGTGGAGGGCGCGCCCCCTGCCTCGTGGGCACCTCGTGCACTCTCCGGACTCCGTTTTCTTGCACGATATGTATTTTGGTCGGTAAAAGTTCATTATATAATCTCCCGAAGGTTTTGACTCCTGTATCACGCAATTGTCCTCTGTTCTTGTCTCGAGCTGTTTTTCTGACAGATCTAAATCATCATGACGTCTCCAAATGCCCCCAAGGACAAGTTCTTTGAGAAGGTCATCAATCCTTACCTCGTGGAGGTGCTGCGACACCCTCAAGCCATTGAGATGCGTGATGGGTTGCTGCACATCCGCGATGTTGAGGGACCAAAGGGGACCGGAAGCGTGGAGATGAGGCTCGAAGCAATGGAGCAACAGGTTTTCAAGTGCCAGGGGATGGTGGAACATGGACTCAACGCCAACCACATGATGATTGCGGAGTTCACCAACAACCACAAGCCGAATGCCAAGAACATTGAGGAGGCCATCTTCAAGCTTCACGAGAAGATCGAGCACCTCCAAGCCCAAATCTATCACTTGCAAAACCAAAACTGTGAGTATGAATATAGATTCAAAAGGATGAGTTTGGCTGCAGATTTGAGGATCCCGGAGACTTGGTCATCCTTCTATGATGGTGAGCCTATGCCTTGGAAGACGGACGACAAGCCCACATCATCATCATCACCACCATCTTCTTCACCGACAAGGGAGGTATAATCACATGGGTATGGGCACTCCCCTTGGCAAGTGCCAAGCTTGGGGGAGGTGCCCCGGTATCGTATCACCATCACACTCCTATCTTTACCTTTTTCTTAGTTTGATCCTTTTAGTAATATTTTGATCTAATAGATTAAAGTTTTAGTATGATCTAGTTTTGAGTTTTGCTTTATGATCCCTTTATGTAATCGAGTCCGTGAGCTATATATAATAAAGATTAGTGTTGAGTCAAGGGCTTGATTATCTTGCTATGAGCTTGAGTGAATAAAACAAAAGAGAAAGAATAAAAAGAAACATAGAGATCATATTGATCTTATGGAGAGTAATGACTTCACATAGAAAGAGTATGATGATTAAAAATTGTTGAGAGTTGACAAATTTAGTTTTGGTCATCGTTGCAATTAATAGGAAGTAATAAAGAAAGAGAGGTTTCACATATAAATATACTATCTTGGACATCTTCTATGATTGGGAGCACTCATTAAAATATGACATGCTAAAGAGTTGATATTGGACAAGGAAGACAACGTAATGGGTTATGTTTTCTTATATCTGAAATAAAGTATATTGTCATGGATCATCCAACATGTTGAGCTTGCCTTTCCCCCTCATGCTAGCCAAATTCTTCGCACCAAGTAGAGATACTACTTGTGCTTCCAAATACCCTTAAACCCAGTTTTGCCATGAGAGTCCACCATATCTACCTATGGATTGAGTAAGATCCTTCAAGTAAGTTGTCATCGGTGCAAGCAATAAAAATTGCTCTCTAAATATGTATGATTGATTGGTGTGGAGGAAATAAGCTTTATACGATCTTGTGATGTGGAAGAAATAAAAGCGACGGACTGCATAATAAAGGTCTATATCACAAGTGGCAATATAAAGTGACGTTCTTTCGCATTAAGATTTTGTGCATCCAACCCTGAAAGCGCATGACAATCTCTGCTTCCCTCTGCGAAAGGCCTATCTTTATTATTATCTTCTACCTTATGCAAGAGTCATGGTGATCTTCACCTTTCCTTTTTATATTTTATCCTTTGGCAAGCACGATGTGTTGGAAAGATCCTGATATATATATCTAATTGGATGTAAGCTAGCATGAGTTATTATTGTTGACATTACCCTTGAGGTAAAAGGTTGGGAGGCGAAACTATAGGCCCCTATCTTTCTCTGTGTCCGATTAAAACTCTGTAACCACAAGTATTGCTTGAGTGTTAGCAATTATGAAAGACTAAATGATAGTTGAGTATGTGGACTTGCTAGAAAGCTCTGACATAGATTCTTTCTGATGTTATGATAAATTGCAATTGCTTCAATGACTTAGATTATAGTTTGTTAGTTTTCAATAAAGTTTCTGATTCATACTTTGCATAGTGAATGGATTATTACTTGAGCATAAGAAATCATATGACAATATCCATATATGTTGCTGTTATTAGAATGATCATGATGCCCTCATGTCCGTATTTTATTTTATCGACACCTCTACCTCTAAACATGTGGGCATATTTATCGTTATCGGCTTCTGCTTGAGGACAAGCGAGGTCTAAGCTTGGGGGAGTTGATACGTCCATTTTGCATCATGCTTTTATATCGATATTTATTGCATTATGGGCTGTTATTACACATTATGTCACAATACTTATGCCTATTCTCTCTTATTTTACAAGGTTTACATGAAGAGGAGAATGCCGGCAGCTGGAATTCTGGGCTGGAAAAGGAGCAAATATTAGAGACCTACTCTACACAACTCCAAAAGTCCTAAAACTCCACGGAAGTTATTTTCAGAATATATAAAAAATACTGAGCGGAAGAAATACAAGAGGGGGCCCACACCCTGGCCACGAGGGTGGGGGCGCGCCCTACCCCCCTCGGCACGCCCCCTGCCTCATGGGCCACCTGTTGGCCCTCCGATGCCCATCTTCTGCTATATGAAGTCTTTCGTCCAAAGAAAAATCATAAGCAAGCTTTCGGGACAAGACTCCGCCGCCACGAGGCGGAATCAATCTAGGGCTCTGGCGGAGCTGTTCTGCCGGGGACACTTCCCTCCGGGAGGGGGAAATCATCACCATACATCACCAACGCTCCTCTCATCGGGAGAGGGCAATCTCCATCAACATCTTCACCAGCACCATCTCCTCTCAAACCCTAGTTCATCTCTTGTATCCAATTCTTGTCTCCAAGTCTGGGATTGGTACCTGTAGGTTGATAGTGTTGATTACTCCTTGTAGTTGATGCTAGTTGGTTTATTTGGTGGAAGATCATATGTTCAGATCCTATATGCATATTAATACTCCTCTGATTATGAACATGAATATGCTTTGTGAGTAGTTACGTTTGTTCCTAAGGACATGGGAGAAGTCTTGCTATTAGTAGTCATGTGAATTTGGTATTCGTTCGATATTTTGATGAGATGTATGTTGTCTCTCCTCTAGTGGTGTTATGTGAACGTCGACTAGATGACACTTCACCATTATTTGGGCCTAGAGGAAGGCATTGGGAAGTAATAAGTAGATGATGGGTTGCTAGAGTGACAGAAGCTTAAACCCTAGTTTATGCGTTGCTTCGTAAGGGGCTGATTTGGATCCATATGTTTCGTGCTATGGTTAGGTTTACCTTAATACTTCTCTTGTAGTTGCGGATGCTTGCAATAGGGGTTAATCATAAGTGGGATGCTTGTCCAAGTAAGGGCAGCACCAAAGCACCGGTCCACCCACATATCAAATTATCAAAGTACCGAACGTGAATCATATGAACGTGATGAAAACTAGCTTGACGATAATTCCCATGTGTCCTCGGGAGCGCTTTTCCTTATATAAGAGTTTGTCCAGGCTTGTCCTTTGCTAAAAAAAGGATTGGGCCACCTTGCTGCACTTTGTTTACTTTTGTTACTTGTTGCTCGTTACCAATTATCTTATCACAAAACTATCCGTTACCTATTATTTCAGTACTTGCAAAGAATACCTTGCTGAAAACCGCTTATCATTTCCTTCTGCTCCTCGTTGGGTTCGACACTCTTACTTATCGAAAGGACTACGATAGATCCCCTATACTTGTGGGTCATCAGCATGACATTACATCAAGCAAGGTTTCATGTTTTTCTGATCATCTTTTAATTTTTTGGAATTAAAATGCCATGGCACTCCATGCATACATATGCATGTGTCCATGTCGTGAGACCAATATGTTTGAAAATTCCTTCTAATTTACTGCACATGGAATTAACTCACACACAAGTACACAAATATCATTTTTCAAATCGTTATGGTTAGCCGTTGGATGTAGATGTAGTTCAAATTTGCATTACGGTCATTAAATGGCTCTTAAATGTCTCTAAAAGGTCAAATGACCCTTAGAATTTTCCAAATTTTCACTTTATAGTTGTATTAGTGCACGTTAAACGTAGAAAAAATTGAAGGCTGTAAGAGGAAGCTATCTCCTGTTCGTCATCAAGCATGCATTGTTCCCTCTCGGAACCACGAGCCTTCTAGTGAGTTGCTCCGGTTTGTGAGGGGTGTGTGTCCAAACTTTCGTCAAACATACCAATTTTTTACCACATCATCTTGGTGGCATGACATTACATCAAGCAAGGTTTCATATGTTTTTGGTCATTTTTTAATTTTTTGGATTTAAAATGCCATGGCACTCCATTCATACATATGCATGTGTCCATGTCGTGAGAACAATATGTTTGAAAATTCCTTCTAATTTACTGCACATGGAATTAACTCGCACACAAGTACACAAATATGATTTTTCAAATCGTTATGGTTAGCCGTTGCATCTAGATGTAGTTCAAATTTGAATTACGGTCATTAAATGGCTAGAAATCACTTAAATGTCTTTAAAAGGTCAAATGACCCCTGAAATTTTCAAAATTTTCACATGACAGTTGTATTAGTGCACGTTACACGTAGAAAAAATTTGAAGGCTATAAGAGGAAGCTATCTCCCGTTCGTCATCAAACATGCATTGTTCCCTCTCGGAACCACGAGCCTTCTAGTGAGTTGCTCCGGTTTGTGAGGGGGTGTGTTGTCAGGACCCCGATCCTAAATCATGCCGATCTAGCATGTAACACATCATATCACTTTGCGGCCTCACGCACGGTATTCCCACGGGTGCCACCTTACCTGGCCCGGGATCGTTTGCGCCTTTTGGCTCACGTATATGATAGTATCGCTAGCATCCATATGACAGAGAACCCGTGCCGACATGACTAGTCGTAAACCCAAAGTGGCACTAACTTATAGGGACAGGCATACATGACCCAGCAACGAACGTGTCGGTCATCAGCGAGTGAATTCGGGCTGTAGCAACTGGGCTAGCAGGACTCCGGGAATCCGGGCTATAGCAGGCTAACAGGACTCCGAAAGACACCGCGTGACATTTCCCCGAAGGGACAGACACAGGATCGAAGAAGGACACATGCCGGCCAGTCTAAGTGTTCCAGAGCAGTAGCAACTGGGCTAACAGGACTCCGGTAAACCGGGCTATAGCAGACTACCATGGCTCAGTGGAAGCACCAGACTACATTTCCCCATAAGAGAGGCTACCAATGATAGACAACTAGGTTGTCGGATCCCACACATGCCAAGCATTTCAATCATACACACAATATGCTCAATATGTGTAAATACAACATGGCATCACAACATGACTCTATGACTCAAAGTATTTATTCAATAGGCTCCGAGGAGCGAGATATTACAAACATGGGTCTCATGACCCAAAATTCAGAGCATACCAGTCAAAGCACACGCGGAAGCTTAACATGTCTGAGTACAAACATCTACAAATGAAAAAGGCTAAGAAGCCTGACTATCTACCAGATCCTGCCGAGGGCACAAGATCGTAGCTGAGGTATCAAGCTAAGCGTCGAAGTCCACACGGAACTACTAGTGAGACTGAAGTCTCTCTGCAAAAACATAAATTAAGCAAACGTGAGTACAAATGTACCCAGCAAGACTTACATCAGAACTATCTACATATGCATCGATATCAACAAAGGGGGTGGTGGATTTTAACTGCAGCAAGCCAGCTTTGAATCAGTGGCTATCCTATACTACGACTGCAAGTAACTCTTTTGGGGTGGCGCACACGAGTCCACATATTCACCATATCAATACACCACTATGGATCCGCTCCCGTCTCCCTACGAGAACACCATCCATAGCACTCACGCTTATCTTATTTTAGAGAATCCACTTTCACTTGTCTATGAACTGTTCTGGGCAACCCAGAAGTCCTTTATCGTGGACGCGGCTATTTGAATAGATCATTTATAACCCTGCAGGGGTGTACTTCTTCACACATGTTTCCACCACTTAGCGTCTGCACACAACATGTGCTCGGCAGTCTTCAAGCGAAAGCCGACGTGGGTGTAGACCATGACCTACCTAAACACTCAAGTCTCTAATCCAGGTTTATCGCCTATTCAGGTTCCATCTCCAGGGAGTCCGGCCGAGGTTTCCACATACGGCCCCGAACGATGTGTATAGGGTTCCGCGACACCAAACGGGCACCCGGCATACCCGACTATGTGCCTACCGCATCATAGCGCACCCCTCGAGTCAGCGCTGCGCACGGCCTCCAGCATACTACAAACACCAGAAACTACTTGCAACTCCTGGACAGAGGACTAGGGTGGTTAAGAAGTCGAGCGGGGTCATATTTCAGAGCCCAATGCATGGTAGCAGCTGTTTCATGGATCACAAACACAGAACTCAGTTCCTGAGGACGGCTTCAATGAGACAACCCACCATGTACTCCTACATGGCCTCTCACCGCTACCTTTACCAAATCGTGTTCACACACAGTAGGACATGTTCATCACCATTCCAATTCATCCTCGATGAATCAGACCTAACTCAACTCTAAGCAGTAGCAGGCATGACAAACAAGCATGAATGAGTAGGCACATCAGGGCTCAAACAACTCCTACTCATGCTAGTGGGTTTCATCTATTTACTGTGGCAATGACAGCTCATGCAGAGGAAAGGGGTTCAACTACCGCATCATGTAACCGTTGAATCGTTGTTGTCCTAATGCAGTAAAAGAGAGCAGGAGCGAGAGAGTGGGATTGTATCAGAATGAACAAGGGGGTTTTGCTTGCCTGGCACTTCTGAAGATAGTATAGTTCTTCATCTGTGTCATCGATCACATGGTCGGAACAACGTCCACTGAGAGGGGACAAATAACGACAAATAGAGAAGAACACAATCAATGCAATGCTCAATATGATGCATGATCAGGACATGGCAAAATGAGTGTGTTGGGCTAATGCAACTACAACCAGATGGGTTTGAGCCATTTTGAACCAAAGGTTCAACCCCAAACTCATCTTAAGAATTTAAATAGTGCTTTATCATGTTTTGATATAAACAGCAGGGTTAAGTTGCTTTAACATGCATGAAACCAGCATAGATGGATAGATTGGATTTTTCTGATCATTTTTCATATATAAATCTTTGCATTTGGAGTTACAGATTAATTTCTATGATTTTTAGAAGTTAGCACTATTTTCTGAAATTTTCTGAATTAAATTAAACCCAGAAAACTGTTAATTGCGTCAGCACTGCATCATGCTTGCGTCAGCAAGTCAACAGCGCTGACTGGAGTCAAACCTGATGTGTGGGGTCCACACGTCAGTGCCACAGGGTCAAACGGAGGGGTTAAATTTAGCCTAACTAAAAGATTAGGGAGCTGGGGCCCATCTGTCATTGACCCAGAGGGTCATTAGGTTAGTATTAATGGGGGGTTTGACCGGCGTTAAGCCGCCGGCGAGGCCCGGGACGACGGCACGGCTTGGAAACGCAGCACCCGCGACGAAACGAGCGGCGGTTTGGCTAAGCGTGAAGCTGGTGCTCGTCCGCATCCAACGGAGCCATCTGCTCGCGCCGGAGTGGACCGTAACGACGGCGGCGATGGCAAGCGCGGCGGTCAGAGCTCGGATGAACTCGGCAACGACTCTACGGTGCACGAGGGGACTAGGTGATGGTGGTGTTGGGTTTCTGGGAACATGCTGAGCACGGAGCGGTGCTCGTACGCGACGGTTGCTAGCCTATTCGCCGGTGACGATGAGCGCGGCGGCGGTGAGCTCTCGGGTCCGGTGGCTAGCACGGCTAGAGCACGCAAATAAATGCGGGAGAAGGGGGGAAGATGTCGGGGCTCACGGCGAGTCTTCTGGTGCGGTCGTTGAGCTCGGGGAGGCACGGACGGTGACGTAATGACGATGGTGATCTGGCGGCCGTGCGCGGAGAAGACGGGTCGATGGCGAGGCGACAGGGCGTCCGGCGATGCTCGCGTTGAGGGGGAGCTTCAAGGCGTCGGGGCGGACGTAGGGGACAGCACGGGGAGGCGATGGGATGGCTGTGGCTGCGGCAACGGCGAGCGGTGACGATGGTGGCGTTCGGTCGCGGGAGAGAGAGGGCAGCAGAGGAGGGGATGGGGACGAGCAAGCGGTCGAGGGAGGCGAGGGAAAGTGCGTGGCACCCTTGGGTGTGTCGAGTGGCGAGCAGGTAAGCAGGAGGTGGCCGGGCATGCGCCGGTGTGCGTCGGCCATGCGCTCGTCCTCCTGGCAAGGAGGAAGACGACAGGGGAGGGGGCTAGGCGGCTGGGCCGCACAGTGTTGGGCCGTCTGGGGGTGCCTGGTAAGCCAGATAAGTTTCTCTCTCTCCTTTATTTTTGTTTTTTTCTATTTCTTCTGTAACTTTGTGGCTTTAATTAAAATACTAAAACTAACTCAAAAATCATGAAACTTCTCATGCCACTGTATGGAATATTTCTAACAGTAAACATTTTAGTTTATGATTATTTGGACATTTAAAATAATTTATACCATTTAAATGTCCAAATGAAATTAACCTATGATTTAATCCAGTGACCTTGTGATGTCCTAGAAAAGTGTGCACCATTTTTGTCAGAGGTTCTAGACCAAGGCAAAGATGATGAACATTTTAGAAGGGCATTTCAGGTTCATTGGAAAAGATTTTAGTAAACCCTAGTTGTATTAAGGGGGGTGCTGGGGGTTTTGTCATCCCCATTTTCAAATTTCTGAGCAACATAAACATGATGCAACACCAGAGGCTAGCACTAGGCATTACCAGATCTAGGGATGTGACATGTGTGTCCAAACTTTCGTCACACATGCGAAATTTTTTACCACATCATCTTGGTGGCATGACATTACATCAACCAAGGTTTCATGTGTTTCTGACATTTTTTTAATTTTTTGAAATTTAAATGCCATGGCACTCCATGCTTAATTGTGTCATAGCCGTTAGACCAATATGTTTGAAAATTCCTTCCAGTTTACTACACATCGAATTAAATCGCACACGAGTACAAAAAATATGACTTTTCAAACCGTTATGGTTAGCTATTGCATGTACATGTAGTTCAAATTTCAATTACGATCATTAAATGGCTAGAAAATCACTTAAATGTCTTAAAAGGTCAAATGACCCCTGAAATTTTACAAAATTTGACATGACAGTTGTATTAGTACTACAAATTTTCTCGTACATTTAAAACACCATTCGTTGCCACTTTACTCCAAATTCATCTTTCACAGCTAATAAAAAATATCTACAACATCACACACAGTTGTTTTCTAGGAACCGTTTGCGATGAAAATATCTGGGTCTATTTAAGTCTTCCTCCTTAAGCTTCACCGGCTCGTCTGCTCCAGCGCCGGCAACCCCCGAATCGACGAATCCCGACCCCCATTCCTGCACCCCCTTCTTGCAAAGATGACGCCGTGGAAACGCTTCGTGAAGGCCCGTACGATGGTCGCGTCCCCCCCGAGCGCCGCCGCCTGCACCGAGAGCGCGGCTGCTGATACGTCTCCAACGTATCTATAATTTTTTATTGTTCCATGCTATTATATTATCCATCTAGGATGTTTTATGTGCATTTATATGCTATTTTATATGATTTTTGGGACTAACCTATTAACCCAGAGCCCAGTGCCAGTTTCTGTTTTTCCTTGTTTTTGAGTATCGCATAAAAGGAAAATCAAACAGAGTCCAATTGACCTGAAATTTCATGGAGCTTATTTTTGGACCAGAAGAAGGCCACAGAGTAAAAGAGTTGGGCGAGAAGAGTCCCGGGCTGCCAACGAGGGTGGGGGGCGCGCCCACCCCCTGGGCGCGCCCCCCTATCTCGTGGACAGCCCGGAGACCCCCTGACTTGTTTCCGACGCCAACACCTCTTATATATACCCAAACTTCCAAAACATAACCTAGATCGGGAGTTCCGCTGCCGCAAGCCTCTGTAGCCACCAAAAACCAATCATGGCCCTGTTCCGGCACCCTGCCGGAGGGGGGATCCCTCACTGGTGGCCATCTTCATCATCCCGGCACTCTCCATGACGAGGAGGGAGTAGTTCACCCTCAGGGCTGAGGGTATGTACCAGTAGCTATGTGTTTGATCTCTCTCTCTCTCTCTCTCGTGTTCTTGATTTCGCACGATCTTGATGTATCGCGAGCTTTGCTATTATAGTTGGATCTTATGATGTTTCTCCTCCTCTACTCTCTTGTAATGGATTGAGTTTTCCCTTTGAAGTTATCTTATCGGATTGAGTCTTTAAGGATTTGAGAACACTTGATGTATGTCTTGCATGTGCTTATCTGTGGTGACAATGGGATATTCACGTGATCTACTTGATGTATGTTTTGGTGATCAACTTGCGGGTTCAGTGACCTTGTGAACTTATGCATAGGGGCTGGCACACGTTTTCGTCTTGACTCTCCGGTAGAAACTTTTGTTGGGGATCGTTGCAGAAATTAAAAAATTTCTACGCATCACCAAGATCAATCTATGGAGTTTACTAGCAACGAGAGGGGAGTGCATCTTCATACCTTTGAAGACCGCGATGCGGAAGCGTTGCAAGAACGCGGTTGGAGGACTCATACACGTAGCGATTCAGATCGCGGCAGAATCCGATCCAAGCACCGAACAACGATGCCTCCGCGTTCAACACACGTGCAGCCCGGTGACGTCTCCCGCGCCTTGATCCAGCAAGGAGGAGGGAGAGGTTGAGGAAGAAGGGCTCCAACAGCAGCACGACGGCGTGGTGGTGATGGAGTGGCAGTTCTCCGGCAGGGCTTCGCCAAGCTCACGCGAGGAGGAGAGGTGTTGGGGAGGGGAGGGGCTGCGCCTTGGATGTGGTGTTGTTGCCCTCCCACCCCCCTCTATTTATATGGGGCAAGGGAGAGGGGAGCCGGCCCCCTCCAGATGGATCTAAAGGGGGGCGGCGGCCAAGGGGGGAGGCTTGCCCCCCAAGCCAAGGGGGGCGCCCCCTCCAGGGTTTCCCCCAAACCCTAGGCGCATGGGCCCTAGGGGGGGTTTGGCGCCCAGCCCACCTAGGGGCTGGTTCCCCTCTATATTCAGCCCATAGATCCCTCCGGGGCAGGTGGACCCTCCCGGTGGACCCCGGAACACTTTCGGTGGTCCCGGTACAATACCAATATACCCCCGAACACTGCCGGCGGCCGAATAAGGACTTCCCATAAATAAATCTTCGTCTCCGGATCATTCCAGAACTCCTCGTGACGTCCGGGATCTCATCTGGGACTCCGAACAACATTCGGTAATCACATACAAACCTTCCTTATAACCTTAGCGTCATCAAACCTTAAGTGTGTAGACCCTACGGGTTCGGGAATCATGCAGACATGACCGAGACACCTCTCTAGCCAATAACCAACAGCGGGATCTGGTACCCATGTTGGCTCCCACACGTTCCACGATGATCTCACCGGATGAACCACGATGTCGAGGATTCAAGCAATCCCGTATACAATTCCCTTTGTCAATCGGTACGTTACTTGCCCGAGATTCGATCGTCGGTATCCCAATACCTCGTTCAATCTCGTTACCGGCAAGTCACTTTACTCGTTCCGTAATGCATGATCCCGTGACCAACTACTTGGTCACATTGAGCTCATTATGATGATGCATTACCGAGTGGGCCCAGAGATACCTCTCCGTCATACGGAGTGACAAATCCCAGTCTCGATCCGTGCCAACCCAACAGACACTTTCGGAGATACCTGTAGTGCACCTTTATAGCCACCCAGTTACGTTGTGACGTTTGGTACACCCAAAGCATTCCTACGGCATCCGGGATTTGCACGATCTCATGGTCTAAGGAAATGATACTTGACATTAGAAAAGCTTTAGCAAACGAACTACACGATCTAGTGCTATGCTTAGGATTGGGTCTTGTCCATCACATCATTCTCCTAATGATGTGATCCCATTATCAATGACATCCAATGTCCATGGTCAGGAAACCGTAACCATCTATTGCTCAACGAGCTAGTCAACTAGAGGCTCACTAGGGTCATGTTGTGGTCTATGTATTCACACATGTATTACGATTTCCGGATAACACAATTATAGCATGAACAATAGACAATTATCATGAACAAGGAAATATAATAATAACCATTTTATTATTGCCTCTAGGGCATATTTCCAACAGTCTCCCACTTGCACTAGAGTCAATAATCTAGTTACATTGTGATGAATCGAACACCCATAGAGTTCTGGTGTTGATCATGTTTTGCTCGTGGAAGAGGTTTAGTCAACGGATCTGCGACATTCAGGTCCGTATGCACTTTACAAATATCTATGTCTCCATCTTGAACATTTTCACGAATGGAGTTGAAGTGACGCTTGACATGCCTGGTCTTCTTGTGAAACCTGGGCTCCTTGGCTAGGGCAATAGCTCCAGTATTGTCATAGAAGAGAGTCATCGGGCCCGACGCATTGGGAATAACTCCTAGGTCGGTAATGAACTCCTTCATCCAGATTGCTTCATGCGCTGCCTCCGAGGCTGCCATGTACTTCACTTCACATGTAGATCCCGCCACGACGCTTTGCTTGCAACTGCACCAGCTGACTGCCCCACCATTCAAAATATACACGTATCCGGTTTGTGACTTAGAGTCATCCAGATCTGTGTCGAAGCTAGCGTCGACGTAATCCTTTACGACGAGCTCTTCGTCACCTCCATAAACAAGAAACATATCCTTAGTCCTTTTCAGGTACTTCAGGATATTCTTGACCGCTGTCCAATGTTCCATGCCGGGATTACTTTGGTACCTTCCTACCAAACTTAAGACAAGGTTTACATCAGGTCTGGTACACAGCATGGCATACATAATAGACCCTATGGCCGAGGCATAGGGGATGACACTCATCTTTTCTCTATCTTCTGCCGTGGTCGGGCATTGAGCCGTGCTCAATCTCACACCTTGCAATAAAGGCAAGAACCCCTTCTTGGACTGATCCATATTGAACTTCTTCAATATCTTGTCAAGGTACGTGCTTTGTGAAAGACCAATGAGGCGTCTCGATCTATCTCTATAGATCTTGATGCCTAATATATAAGCAGCTTCTCCAAGGTCCTTCATTGAAAAACACTTATTCAAGTAGGCCTTTATGCTTTCCAAGAATTCTATATCATTTCCCATCAATAGTATGTCATCCACATATAATATGAGAAACGCTACAGAGCTCCCAGTCACTTTCTTGTAAACACATGCTTCTCCATAAGTCTGCGTAAACCCAAACGCTTTGATCATCTCATCAAAGCGAATGTTCCAACTCCGAGATGCTTGCACCAGCCCATAGATTGAGCGTTGGAGCTTGCACACCTTGTCAGCATTCTTAGGATCGACAAAAGCTTCCGGCTACATCATATACAATTCTGCCTTAAGGAAACCATTAAGGAATGTCGTTTTGACGTCCATTTGCCATATCTCATAATCGTAGAATGCGGCAATTGCTAACATGATTCGGACGGACTTCAGCTTCGCTACAGGTGAGAAGATCTCATCGTAGTCATCCCCTTGAACTTGCTGATAACCCTTAGCGACAAGTCGAGCTTTATAGATGGTAACATTACCATCAGCGTCCGTCTTCTTCTTAAAGATCCATTTATTTTCTATCGCTCGCCGATCATCGGGCAAGTCTCTCAAAGTCCATACTTTTTTTTCATACATGGATCCTATCTCGGATTGCATGGCTTCAAGCCATTTGTTGGAATCTGGGCCCGCCATCGCTTCTTCATAGTTCGAAGGTTCACCGTTGTCTAACAACATGATTTCCAGGACAGGGTTGCCGTACCACTCTGGTGCGGAACGTGTCCTTGTGGACCTAAGAAGTTCAGTGGTAAATTGATCATGATCGTCATCATTAACCTCCTCTCTAGTCGGTGCAGGCACCACAGAAACATTTTCTTGTGCTGCGCTACTCTCTGGTTCGAGAAGAGTCATCTCATCAAGTTCCACTTTCCTCCCACTTACTTCTTTCAAGAGAAACTCTTTCTCCAGAAAGGACCCGTTCTTGGCAACGAAGATCTTGCCTTCGGATCTGAGGTAGAAGGTATACCCAATGGTTTCCTTCGGGTATACTATGAAGACGCATTTTTCCGACTTGGGTTCGAGATTTTCAGGTTGAAGTTTCTTGACATAACCATCGCATCCCCAAACTTTTAGAAACGACAGCTTAGGTTTCTTCCCAAACCATAATTCATACGGTGTCGCCTCAACGGATTTCGACGGAGCCCTATTTAAAGTGAATGCGGCAGTCTCTAAAGTATATCCCCAAAATGATAGCAGTAGGTCGGTAAGAGACATCATAGATCGCACCATGTCCAACAGAGTGCGATTACGACGTTCGGACACACCATTACGCTGAGGTGTTCCAGGTGGCATGAGTTGTGAAACAATTCCACATTTCCTTAAGTGTGCACCAAATTTGTGACTCCAATATTCTCCCCCACGATCTGATCGTAAGAACTTTATTTTCCTGTCACGTTGATTCTCAACCTCACTCTGAAATTCCTTGAACTTTTCAAAGGTCTCAGACTTGTGTTTCATCAAGTAGACATACCCATATCTACTTAAGTCATCAGTGAGGGTGAGAACATAACGATAGCCACCGCGAGCCTCAAAGCTCATTGGACCGCACACATCAGTATGTATGATTTCCAATAAGTTGGTTGCTCGCTCCATTGTTCTGGAGAACGGAGTCTTGGTCATTTTGCCCATGAGGCATGGTTCGCACGTGTCAAATCATTCATAATCAAGAGACTCCAAAAATCCATCTGCATGGAGTTTCTTCATGCGTTTGACACCAATGTGACCAAGGCGGCAGTGCCACAAGTATGTGGGACTATCATTATCAACCTTACATTTCTTGGCATTCACACTATGAATATGTGTACCATCACGTTCGAGATTCATTAAGAATAAAACATTGACCAGCGGGGCATGACCATAAAACATATCTCTCATATAAATAGAACAACCATTATTCTCGGATTTAAATGAGTAGCCATCTCGCATTAAACGAGATCCAGATACAATGTTCATGCTCAAAGCTGGCACTAAATAACAATTATTGAGGTTTAAAACTAATCCCGTAGGTAAATGTAGAGGTAGCGTGCCGACGGCGATCACATCGACCTTGGAACCATTTCCGACGCGCATCGTCACCTCGTCCTTCGCCAGTCTCCGCTTATTCCGCAGCTCCTGTTTTGAGTTACAAATATGAGCAATCGCACCGGTATCTTATACCCAGGAGGTACTACGAGTACTCGTAAGGTACACATCAATAACATGTATATCACATATACCTTTGGTGTTGCCGGCCTTCTTGTCCGCTAAGTACTTGGGGCAGTTCCCCTTCCAGTGACCGTTTCCCTTGCAATAAAAGCACTCAGTCTCAGGCTTGGGTCCATTCTTTGTCTTCTTCCCGGCAGCTTGCCTACCGGGCGCGGCAACTCCCTTGCCGTCTTTCTTGAAGCTCTTTTTACCCTTGCCTTTCTTGAACTTAGTGGTTTTATTCACCATCAACACTTGATGTTCCTTTTTGATCTCCACCTCCGCTGATTTCAGCATTGAATATACCTCAGGAATGGTCTTTTCCATCCCCTGCATATTGAAGTTCATCACAAAGCTCTTGTAGCTAGGTGGGAGCGACTGAAGGATTCTGTCAACGACCGCGTCATCCGGGAGATTAACTCCCAGCTGAGACAAGCGGTTGTGCAACCCAGACATTTTGAGTATGTGTTCGCTGGCGGAACTATTCTCCTCCATCTTACAACTGTAGAACTTGTCGGAGACTTCATATCTCTCAACCCGGGCATGAGCTTGGAAAACCATTTTCAGCTCTTGGAACATCTCATATGCTCCGTGCTGCTCGAAACGCTTTTGGAGCCCCAGTTCTAAGCTGTAAAGCATGCCGCACTGAACCAGGGAGTAATCATCAACACGTGTTTGCCAGGCGTTCATAACGTCTTGGTTTGCTGGGACGGGTGCTTCACCTAGCGGTGCTTCCAGGACATATGCTTTCTTGGCAGCTATGAGGATGATCCTCAAGTTCCGGACCCAGTCCGTATAGTTGCTACCATCGTCTTTCAGCTTGGTTTTCTCTAGGAACGCGTTGAAGTTGAGGTTGACATTAGCGTGGGCCATTTGATCTACAAGACATGTTGTAAAGGTTTTAGACTAAGTTCATGATAATTAAGTTCATCTAATCAAATTATTAATGAACTCCCACTCAGAGATACATGATCCGAGTCAACTAGGCCGTGTCCGATCATCACGTGAGACGGACTAGTCATCATCGGTGAACATCTTCATGTTGATCGTATCTACTATACGACTCATGCTCGACCTTTCGGTCTCTTGTGTTCCGAGGCCATGTCTGTACATGCTAGGCTCGTCAAGTCAACCTAAGTGTATTGCGTGTGTAAATCTGGCTTACACCTGTTGTATGCGAACGTTAGAACCTATCACACCCGATCATCACGTGGTGCTTTGGAACAACGAACCTTCGCAACGGTGCACAGTTAGGGGGAACACTGTCTTGAAATTTTAGCGAGGGATCATCTTATTTATGCTACCGTCGTTCTAAGCAAATAAGATGTAAAACATGATAAACATCACATGCAATCAAATAGTGACATGATATGGCCAATATCATTTTGCTCCTTTTGATCTCCATCTTCGGGGCGCCATGATCGTCATCGTCACCGGCATGACACCATGATCTCCATCATCATGATCTCCATCATCGTGTCTTCATGAAGTTGTCTCGCCAACTATTACTTCTACTACTATGGCTAACGGTTAGCAATAAAGTAAAGTAATTACATGACGTTCCAGTTGACACGCAGGTCATAAATAAATTAAGACAACTCCTATGGCTCCTGCCGGTTGTCATACTCATCGACATGCAAGTCATGATTCCTATTACAAGAACATGATCAATCTCATACATCACATATATCATTCATCACATCCTTCTGGCCATATCACATCACATGACACTTGCTGCAAAAACAAGTTAGACGTCCTCTAATTGTTGTTGCAAATTTTTACGTGGCTGCTATTGGTTTCTAGCAAGAACGTTTCTTACCTACGCCAGAACCACAACGTGATATGCCAATTTCTATTTACCCTTCATAAGGACCCTTTTCATCGAATCCGGTCCGACTAAAGTGGGAGAGATAGACACCCGCTAGCCACCTTATGCAACTAGTGCATGTCAGTCGGTGGAACCTGTCTCACGTAAGCGTACGTGTAAGGTCGGTCTGGGCCGCTTCATCCCACGATGCCGCCGAATCAAGATAAGACTAGTAACAGCAAGTAAATTGACAAAATCGACGCCCACAACAACTTGTGTTCTACTCGTGCATAGAAACTACGCATAGACCTAGCTCTGATACCACTGTTGGGGATCGTTGCAGAAATTAAAAAATTTCTACGCATCACCAAGATCAATCTATGGAGTTTACTAGCAACGAGAGGGGAGTGCATCTTCATACCTTTGAAGATCGCGATGCGGAAGCGTTGCAAGAACGCGGTTGGAGGAGTCGTACACGTAGCGATTCAGATCGCGGCAGAATCCGATCCAAGCACCGAACAACGGTGCCTCTGCGTTCAACACACGTGCAGCCCGGTGACGTCTCCCGCACCTTGATCCAGCAAGGAGGAGGGAGAGGTTGAGGAAGAAGGGCTCAAACAGCAGCACGACGGCGTGGTGGTGGTGGAGTGGCAGTTCTCCGGCAGGGCTTCGCCAAGCTCACGCGGAGGAGGACAGGTGTTGGGGAGGGGAGGGGCTGCGCCTTGGATGTGGTGCTGCTGCCCTCCCACCCCCTCTATTGATAGGGGCAAGGGAGAGGGGGGCCGGCCCCCTCCAGATGGATCTAGAGGGGGGCGGCGGCCAAGGGGGGAGGCTTGTCCCCCAAGCCAAGGGGGCGCCCCCTCCAGGGTTTCCCCCAAACCCTAGGCGCATGGGCCCTAGGGGGGTTTGGCACCCAGCCCACCTAGGGGCTGGTTCCCCTCTATATTCAGCCCATAGAGCCCTCCGGGACAGGTGGACCCCCGGAACCCTTTTGGTGGTCCCGGTACAATACCGATATACCCCCGAACACTGTCGGCGACCGAATAAGGACTTCCCATATATAAATATTCGTCTCCGGACCATTCCGGAACTCCTCGTGACGTCCGGGGTCTCATCTGGGACTCCGAACAACATTCGGTAATCACATACAAACCTTCCTTATAACCCTAGCGTCATTGAACCTTAAGTGTGTAGACCCTACGGGTTCGGGAATCATGCAGACATGACCGAGACACCTCTCTAGCCAATAACCAACAGCGGGATTTGGATACCCATGTTGGCTCCCACACGTTCCACGACGATCTCATCGGATGAACCACGATGTCGAGGATTCAAGCAATCCCGTATACAATTCCCTTTGTCAATCGGTACGTTACTTGCCCGAGATTCGATCGTCAGTATCCCAATACCTCGTTCAATCTCGTTACCGGCAAGTCACTTTACTCGTTCCGTATGTAATGCATGATCCCGTGACCAACTACTTTGTCAGATTGAGCTCATTATGATGATGCATTACCGAGTGGGCCCAGAGATACCTCTCCGTCATACGGAGTGACAAATCCCAGTCTTGATCCGTGCCAACCCAACAGACACTTTCGGAGATATCTGTAGTGCACCTTTATAGCCACCCAGTTACGTTGTGACGTTTGGTACACCCAAAGCATTCCTACGGCATCCGGGAGTTGCACGATCTGATGGTCTAAGGAAATGATACTTGACATTAGAAAAGCTTTAGCAAACGAACTACACGATCTAGTGCTATGCTTAGGATTGGGTCTTGTCCATCACATCATTCTCCTAATGATGTGATCCCGTTATCAATGACATCCAATGTCCATGGTCAGGAAACCGTAACCATCTATTCATCAACGAGCTAGTCAACTAGAGGCTCACTAGGGACATGTTGTGGTCTATGTATTCACACATGTATTACGATTTCCGGATAACACAATTATAGCATGAACAATAGACAATTATCATGAACAAGGAAATATAATAATAACCATTTTATTATTGCCTCTAGGGCATATTTCCAACAACTTTGGGGCACTCTTTAAAGTTCTTTGTGTTGGTTGAATAGATGAATTTGAGATTGTGTGATGCATATCGTATAATCATACCCATGGATACTTGAGGTGACATTGGAGTATCTAGGTGACATTAAGGTTTTGGTTGATTTGTGTCTTAAGGTGTTATTCTAGTACGAACTCTATGATAGATCGAACGGAAAGAGTAGCTTCATGTTATTTTACTACGGACTCTTGAATGGATCGATCAGAAAGGATAACTTTGAGGTGGTTTCGTACCCTACAATAATCTCTTCGTTTGTTCTTGGCTATCATTGACTTCGGAGTGAATCTTTGTTGCATGTTGAGGGATAGTTATATGATCCAATTATGTTATTATTGTTGAGAGAACTTGCACTAGTGAAAGTATGAACCCTAGGCCTTGTTTCCTAGCATTGCAATACCGTTTACGCTCACTTTTATCATTAGTTACCTTGCTGTTTTTATATTTTCAGATTACAAAAACCTATATCTACCATCCATATTGCACTTGTATCACCATCTCTTCGCCGAACTAGTGCACCTATACAATTTACCATTATATTGGGTGTGTTGGGGACACAAGAGACTCTTTGTTATTTGGTTGCAGGGTTGTTTGAGAGAGACCATCTTCATCCTACACCTCCCACGGATTGATAAACCTTAGGTCATCCACTTGAGGGAAATTTGCTACTGTCCTACAAACCTCTGCACTTGGAGGCCCAACAACGTCTACAAGAAGAAGGTTGCGTAGTAGACATCAAGCTCTTTTCTGGCGCCGTTGCCGGGGAGGTGAGTGCTTGAAGGTATATCTTTAGATCTTGCAATCGGATCTTTTTGTTTCTTATTTTATCACTAGTTTAGTCTATAAAAGAAAACTACAAAAAATGGAATTTAGGGTGCCTCATATGCTTCATCTTTCTAATCTCTTCAGTGAAAATAAGGTTCCGATAATTGTGCTCAATTGCTATAGGAAGAATGCATTAAAATGTTTCGCACTAAATCTTTCAATGATGAGCATGATTGCAATGTTGTTAGTATGAATTCTTTGAATACCCATGATGCTAATGATATGCAAAGCCACAAGATTGGGGATGCTATGTTTGATGAAGATGATATGTTTAGTCCCCCAAGGTTTGATGAGCAAATTTATTATGATGAAAGCATGCCCCTATTTATGATGATTATTGTGATGACACGTATGCTATAAAGAATAAAGATAACCATGAAACTTGTCATCATGATTTTAACTTTCAATTGGATTATGCTTCACATGATAGTTATTTTGTTGAGTTTGCTCCCACTACTATTGAAGAGAATAAATTTGCTTATGTGGAGAGTAGTAAAATTTCTATGCTTGTGGCTCACGAAAAGAGTGCTTTATGTGATAGTTATATTGTTGAATTCATTCAAGATGCTACTAAAAATTATTATGAGGGAGGAATATATGCTTGTAGGAATTGCAATAATATCAAGTTTCCTCTCTATGTGCTTAAAGTTTTAAAGTTATGCTTGTTTTGCTATGCTTTGATTGTTGTTCCCCATAAGTTGTTTGCTCACAAAATCCCTATGCATAGGAAGTGGGTTAGACTTAAATGTTCTAGTCATATTCTTCATGATGCTCTCGTTATGTTTCAATTCTTATCTTTTATACGAGCATCATTGAAATCATCATGCCTAGCTAAAAAGGCATTAAAGAAAAGCGCTTGTTGGGAGACAACCCAATATTTAACCTTACTGTTTTTGTGAGTCCACATGATTATGCTACTGTAGTAATCATGTTTTATAGGTTTTGTTTCAATAAAGTGCCAAGTAAGACCTTTAGGATAGCTTACGGTGATAGTTGTGTTGATCCTGCTGAAAATCAGAAACTTTTGCGCCGAGTAAATTAGTTTTGATAATTCACAGAAACACTTTTGATCTGATTATTTTTGCTCTGGATTGGTACACAAATTTCTCAGGTTTTCCAAATTTGGTAGGATTTTTGGAGTTACAGAAGTATTCGGGAGTTACAGATTACTACAGACTGTTCTGTTTTTGACAGATTCTGTTTTCTATGTGTTGTTTGCTTATTTTGATGAATCTATGAGTAGTATTGGAGGGAATGAACCATAGAGAAGTTGGAATACAGTAGATATTACACCAATATGAATTTAGAATGAGCTCACAACAGTACCAAAAGTGGTGATTTATTTTCTTATACTAACGGAGCTTACGAGTTTTCTGTTGAGTTTTGTGTTGTGAAGTTTTCAAGTTTTGGGTAAGGATTTGATGGACTATGGAATAAGGAGTGGCAAGAGCCTAAGCTTGGGGATGCCCAAGGCACCCCAAGGTAATATTAAAGGACAACCAAGAGCCTAAGCTTGGGGATGCCCCGGATGGCATCCCCTCCTTCGTCTTCATTCATCGGTAACTTTACTTGGAGCTATATTTTTATTCACCACATGATATGTGTTTTGCTTGGAGCGTCATTTTATTTTGTTTTGTTTTGCTTGCTATTTGAATAATATCTCAAGATCTGAAATTCTTAAATGTTACAGAGTCTTCACATAGTTGCATAATTATTCGACTACTCATTGATCTTCACTTATATCTGTTGGAGTAGTTTGTCATTTGCTCTAGTGCTTCACTTATATCTTTTTAGAGCACGGCAGTGGTTTTATTTTGAAGAAATAGATGAACTCTCATGTTTCACTTATATTATTTTGAGAGTCTTTAGAACAACATGGTAATTTGCTTTGGTTATCAATTTAGTCCTAGTATGATAGGCATCCAAGAGGGATATAATAAAAACTTTCATATAAAGTGCGTTGAATACTATGAGAAGTTTGATTCTTTATGATTGTTTTGAGATATAAAGATGGTGATATTAGAGTCATGCTAATGGAGTAGTTGTGAATTTAAGAGATACTTGTGTTAAAGTTTGTGATTCCCGTAGCATGCACGTATGGTGAACCGTTATGTGATGAAGTTGGAGCATGATTTATTTATTGATTGTCATCCTTTGTGTGCAGGTCGGGATCGCGCGATGGTTAACTCCTACCAACCCTTCCCCTAGGAGCATGCGTGTAGTACTTTTTTTGATGACTTGTAGATTTTTGCAATAAGTATGTGAGTTCTTTATGACTAATGTTGAGTCCATGGATTATACGCACTCTCACCCTTCCACCATTGCTAGCCTCTCTAGTACCGCACAACTTTCGCCGGTACCATACACCCACCATATACCTTCCTCAAAACAGCCAACATACCTACCTATTATGGCATTTCCATAGCCATTCCGAGATATATTGCCATGCAACTTTCCACCATTCCGTTTATTATTACACGCTTCATCATTATCATACTGCTTTGCATGATCATGTAGTTGACATCGTATTTGTGGCAAAGCCACCTTCATAATTCTTTCATACATGTCACTCTTGAATCATTGCACATCCCAGTACACCGCCAGAGGCATTCATATAGAGTCATATTTTGTTCTAAGTATCAAGTTGTAATTCTTGAGTTGTAAGTAAATAAAAGTGTGCTGATCTTCATTATTAGAGCATTGTCCCAGTGAGGAAAGGATGATGGAGACTATGATTCCCCCACAAGTCGGGATGAGACTCCGAATGAAAAAAAGGAGAAAAAAGAGGCCATAAAAAAGGAGAAAAGGCCCAAGCAAAAAAAACAAAAATGAGAGAAAAAGAGAGAAGGGGCAATGCTACTATCCTTTTACCACACTTGTGACTTTGGAGTGACTCTTTGTTGCATGTTGAGGGATAGTTATATGATCCAATTATGTTATTATTGTTGAGAAAACTTGCACTAGTGAAAGTATGAACCCTAGGCCTTGTTTCCTAGCATTGCAATACCGTTTACGCTCACTTTTATCATTAGTTACCTTGCTGTTTTTATATTTTCAGATTACAAAAACCTATATCTACCATCCATATTGCACTTGTATCACCATCTCTTCGCCGAACTAGTGCACCTATACAATTTACCATTGTATTGGCTGTGTTGGGGACACAAGAGACTCTTTGTTATTTGGTTGCAGGGTTGTTTGAGAGAGACCATCTTCATCCTACACCTTCCACGGATTGATAAACCTTAGGTCATCCACTTGAGGGAAATTTGCTACTGTCCTACAAACCTCTGCACTTGGAGGCCCAACAACGTCTACAAGAAGAAGGTTGCGTAGTAGACATCAGCCGCCTACGCCAAGACTGCCGCCGCATCTGCATTGAGCGCGGGCGCTTCCGTCGAGAGGGCGTCTGCGGCACCGACAGGGCAGCTGCAGCAGCCGAGACGGCTGCTGCTGCTGCGACGGCGGCTGCAAACGCCAAGAGCGCTCGAGCTGCCGTCCGTGCCGCCGATGACGCCCTGGCCCGGGTCGAGGCCATCCACGCCAAGATCGAGGATGCACACGCCAAGATATTCCAGGCCACCTCGGACTCCAGCATGCAACCCACGTGCGAAAACGCGGTGGTGGCCATGGAGCACCTGCTTCCTCATGAGGTCGCCGAGCGGGAGCTGGAGATGCAGGAGGCGGCGGAGATCGAGGAGCGCTGGGAGGAGGAGTTGCGCGTGGCCGAGGTCGAGGTAGAGAAGAGTCTGTCTATCGAGGAATCGGCGGTGGAGTACCAACGCGAGCTATGGTGCAGCCACTATTATGAGTACTACAACCTTGAGGGCGGCGCCGAGGACGCGGTCGACTTCAGCAGGGGGGACGCGGAGTCCACCAACAGCGGCATGTCGCCAGGACAAGTCATCAACGTCTCATCTCACACCGGCGATGCATAGGCCGGCCCGGCGGCGTATTTGTTAAAATTATGCGTACTTAGGCTTTGTTTTTAATGCTGGTCTTTTGTTAGAGCGATGTTTCGGTTAATTGGCTCTGTTTAATTACTAAAATTGCTCGATTCGGTAAGTGTGGTCTGTCTGTTGTACGCTCTTTTGTGTGCTCAGATTAGCAAGCGATGTTAAATTATGCAATGACGTACCCGGGGAAATTTCCACCAAAGTTTGAATTATCAAACTCATCCCATGCGTGTAAAGCAGAAGAATCATTTGCGATGCACACAATCGTTCAAAGTGAATTGTCCAGCGGCACCGCACACAAAGTTTCCCTCCACATTTCCAAAATTTTGGCCTACCACCAAAATATCTACCCCTACCCCTCCCCCTTCCCCACCCCCTTTTCTCCCCAACCACAAGTCACATTTCCCTTGTTTCCTCCTTCCTTCCTTCCTTCCTAAGCTATAGCTGCTTCCTCGCTCTCGCCGTCTTGCATCCTACCGCCGGGGTCGCCATGGTCCTCTTCAAAGACCTCTCCAGCGGTTCCTCCTCCTTCACCAACCGGGTATGCCTCTCTTCTCTCTCTCGGGCCATGACTTGGAATGTAGGATTTTTACCCGGCGGTCGTTTTGAGTCATTTCTTCCTCTTGTAGCTCCCTAGGACCATCAGTGGCAACGAATGAGCGGGGTGGCTGAAGATCTATCTGCTCGTTGTCACCATCAATCTCCATGCGTGAAGCTAGTTGCGTTTGAATCTATGGACAGTGGGAGGAAGTTTCTGGCATTTGCAGAGAAGGTTAGACCCTCTTTCGTTGTTACAAATCATTTGTTAGATGTGATTCAGACACTGTCACGGTCCCAACCCATTCATACCACACCTTCAACCAAACGCATCCTAAGATAGTGTCACAGTTTGTACCTAGTATCTAAAAGTGTTGCCATCTCATCAGCGGTGCCATTTGAAAATTATTTGGCACCGCTTCAGCAGTTTGTGCAGCCAACTTTGGTCCACACATCCGAGCAGCCAAGCAGTAAAATATTAAATCTTTATGGCACGAAGGAACTGGGCATCGGAGCAACTAGGTGCTCCGGAGTCTGGGTCCCTGATTTTTTTCCGCTGCATCGGCTCGCCAGTGTAGGGCACCGGTGCGAGATGTAGCAACAATTGTCTTTACACCAATTTTGGCATACATAGTGGACGACCTTAGTGCTATTAGTTCTATGTTACTAAATTTGTGCACGTACACACCTGTTAGTATCAATTTGCTGTCATCCAAACACTGTCGCTATGCTGTTGCAGTTATATTTACCTTCCTCACAAAATGTTCAGTTTGTTATTTATTGTACATGAGTAAGAACTTGTAGCGTTGTTGTAGTTAATTATACCTTCTGATTATTGTCTTAGTAACAATTAATTCATTTGCACATTGATCTTTTTGAGAAGATATGCCATAATTAACATGTTTCTTCAGTTTTTCAAAATAAGCATTGGTGATTTTCTGTGTTGCTATAAACCCATTTCCCCTACAATTGTTACTGATCTAGTTTTAAATATTATAGGATGAACGGAAGTGTTCTTACTTGGAGTGGGTTGATCAAGAGTGGCCACAGTCTTTGAAGATGTGCCTAGCGAAGCTCTGGAGCATGTATGAGGAAGAGAACAAAGAAAGTGTTTTCAGCGCTGAAGAATATTTGAAGATGCGGGATAAAAAGAGGAAGGTGGAGAATGAGCTCAGATTTTTAAAATCAGACTTTGCTAAGATGGTGTTGGCGAAGGAGGAGGCACTTTCCCAGTTGGCCAGTGCAAAACAGGTTCTTACTGAACTGAAAGCAGAGGTGGATAAGACGAGCCTGGATGATCTCGATTAGGAAAATGAATATATTGTTCTTATGAAGTTGAACTAGCTATATGTTGTACTGTGCTATTTTCATGTAGCTATCGTACTGTGATGTTAAAATATATTTATGTGCCTGATATGAAATTGGCAAACAGCCGTTCGAAATGAAATGTGAATTTGCGTAATACTAGAATTATTAATTGTAAACTAATAAACCTACTAAATGTGTGATGGAACTTTGCAAACGGTTCTAGCAGTAAAAGCGCTTGTGAGGATAGCCCAATGCCACACAGTTTTCTTCATCAAATCGTGTGTGATGTAGTTGATAAAAGCAAACAGTTAACCAAGGCGGAGCGTGTGTGATAGTTACACCTTTCACACACGAGCCTACACATAAAACTGTGTGGAATGTACATACGAACGGAAACGTTTTCCCTGGATTGACTGTGTGGGATGTACATAAGAACGGAAACGTATTCCTTGGATTGACTGTGTGTGATATACATACGAACGAAAACGTTTTCACTGGATTGACTGTGTGGCATGTACATAAGAATGGAAACGTATTCTTTGGATTGACTGTGTGTGATATACATACGAACGGAAATGTTTTTCTGGGATTCACTGTGTGGGATGTACATATGAACGGAAATGATTGGGTTTCGATGCCTCGCCCGATCGCACACGAGCTCATTTTGCCCCAGCCTGTGTCCCAGGAGGGCCTATCCCTGACGATTTTTGGGTCGTGTGGGAAGGACCCCCCTATCGCCCACACTCACTTGGCGACGGTTCCAAATGCCGTCGCGAAAAGGGGTTAAAAACCCTTTGTATAGCATCGACGTGTACCAGTGAGTGATAACCCACAAGTATAGGGGATCGATATAGTATTCGAGGGTAGAGTATTCAACCCAAATTTATTGATTCGACACAAGGGGAGCCAAAGAATATTCACGAGTATTAGCAGCTGAGTTGTCAATTCAACGACACCAGAAAGACTTAATATCTGCAGCAAAGTATTTAGTAGCAAAGTAGTATGGAAGTAACGGTAACAGTGGCAAAAGTAACAGTAGCAGTTTTGTAGTGATTGTAAAAGCAGTAACGACAAAGTAACTTAGCAAAGATCAATATGTGAAAAGCTCGTAGGCATTGGATCCAGAATGATTATTGTGTCGGATGGCATTCATCATGCAACATTTATAACCTAGGGTGATTGTGGGTGTCAAAATCGGCGGATCTCGGGTAGGGGGTCCCGAACTGTGCGTCTAAGGCGGATGGTAACAGGAGGCGGGGGACACAATGTTTACCCAGGTTCGGGCCCTCTCAATGGAGGTAATACCCTACTTCCTGCTTGATTGATCTTGATGATATGAGTATTACAAGAGTTGATCTACCACGAGATCGTAGAGGCTAAACCCTAGAAGCTAGCCTATGGTATGATTGTTGTTGTCCTACGGACTAAGCCCTCCGGTTTATATAGACACCGGAGGGGGCTAGGGTTACACAGAGTCGGTTACAAGGGAGGAGATCTACATATCCGTATCGCCAAGCTTGCCTTCCATGCCAAAGAGAGTCCCATCCGGACACAGGACGAAGTCTTCAATCTTGTATCTTCATAGTCCAATAGTCCGGCCAAAGGATATAGTCCGGCTGTCCGAGGACCCCCTAATCCAGGACTCCCTCAGTAGCCCCTGAACCAGGCTTCAATGACGATGAGTCCGGCGCGCAGATTGTCTTCGGCATTGCAAGGCGGGTTCCTCCTCCGAATACTCCATAGAAGATTTTGAACACAAAGATAGTGTCCGGCTCTGCAAAACAAATTCCACATACCACCGTAGAGAGAATAATATTTCCACAAATCTAATCTGCTGACGCATTTTGCAGCATGACATCACACCACGGCCCGGTCATTATTCGAACCGTTTTTCACAACCAGCCACAGCACGTATTGCGAGGCGGTTTCCTTGGCACGTCTTGTCGAAGCAGAGATCGTGTCCCCTTATCACGGGATTCTCATCAATACGGGTGTGGGTAACCCAGCCGCGCCATCAATTACGGCGCTTGGGGAATAAGCGATTTTACCAGGTAGGTGGGGAGGCGCATAGCCTCTTCCGCCCTTATAAAGGGACAAGGATTCACCCTTTTCACCTACGCCTTCTTCCTCCTAGCCCATCCATTCTTGCGCACTCGAGCTCCAGCGCCCAAGTTCGCGTTTTTCTCCTCAAACCACTCCAAGCATGTCCGGAGCGGGAGGCAAGTGGATGGTCTCCTCCGTTACGGAGGAGAACATCACAAAGCTGCGGGGAGCCGGATACCTGGTCGTGGATATCGCGCACCGGCTGCCAGATGCGGGGCAAATCATCCCTACTCCAGAACCCCATGAGAGGGTGGTTTTCCTTACCCACTTCGTCCGCGGACTAGGATTTCCCCTCCACCAGTTTGTCCGCGCGCTCATGTTCTACTACGGGCTGGACTTTCACGATCTGGCCCCAAATTTCATCCTCAACATCTCGGCATTTATCGTCGTGTGCGAGGCCTTCCTCCGCATCCAACCACATTTCGGCCTGTGGCTGAAGACCTTCAATGTTAAACCGAAGGTGGTGGTCGGCCAGCAAGCGGAGTGCGGAGGCGCCATGGTGGGCAAAATGCCCAACGTCACCTGGCTCAAAGGCTCCTATGTGGAGACCATAAAGGGGTGGCAATCGGGGTGGTTCTATATCACCGAGCCGCGCGACACCAACTGGGTGGCGGCCCCCAAATTTTGATCCGGAATCCCCATGCGGCTCACCTCCTGGAAAGAGAAGGGCCTGTCCTGGGGTTCCCCGGTAGAGCTGACCGGACTCCAGAAATGCATCAGAAACATGATGAGCAAGAAAATCAAGCTCGTCAACGTGGTCCAGGTCATGCTCTTCCGCCGGATCCTCCCGTGTCAACGACAGGCATTCAATTTGTGGGAGTTTGACCCGGCCGAGCACCAGACGCTGCGAGAGCTCTTCGACACGACGCACAAGGACGTCTGGAAGGTGCTGTTCAAGGGCGCCGAGGTACCTCCTCCCCTCACCGAGGACCGCGGACTCAGCGCAAAGCGTCCTGCCAATCCGATGAGTTTTTCATATCTCATAGGATGTTTATTTTCCCCAGTTTAATCATGTGCGGGATCTAAGCCTCCATGCTATTTAACAGGACTGGGTAGAGACAGCGGAGCAGATCGATTGCCCAGCCCCCCTGCCTGAAGATCCTGCAGATGCTCTCCTAACGGAGATGCTGGTTCCGGCGCCTTACGAGGTGCCGGTGAAGAAGGCCAAGAAGAAGGCCACGGGGACCCGAAAGGGTCTCCGGCGCAGGGTTATATCGGACTCATCGTCCGAAAACTCGGAGGCGCACTCCTCCCACGAAAACGAGGAGGAGGAAGAGGAAAGTTCTCCCCCCCAGCCGGGGGGGGACAAGAAAAGGAAGGCAGCCCCAACCGGGGAGGCCGAAGGGTCCAAGAAGGGAAGGACCCTCCTCCCGGACTGCTCCACGACGGCCGCCTACAGCGACGACGAGTGGTTGCCCAGGGACAAGCCCCTGGCGAAGTCGTAAGTATCCGGATTCCATAGTAATTCATGGTATGTTTTATTGCACTGCTTCTCATCACGCCGAACATGATTATGCAGTCCATCCCGAGCCCATATCGACGTATCTTCGTCGAATGGTTCTTTGGACCCGTCGGGTATGAATACCGATTCACTTCCGACCGCCTCCACCCCTCGCCCTACGGACAACGTCGAGGTGTTGTCTCAAAGGGCACCGAGCCGAGGGGAGGTAGTCCTGGAGGCGCCTCAAGGCGACGTTCCGGACCCTGGGCGCAAGGGGAGCAAGACTCCCATGGGCTCCGAATTCGGCCCCCAGCCGAACACTGCGCCGGAACCTCCAGTGGTTCCGGACTCTGTCAGACGACCCCCCGTTAAGAGGGGCAAGCCGCCTGTGCCGGTGGCCTCTGTCCATCCAGAGGCATCGGACAACTTGCTGGAAGCGCTTCGCGGCGCTTCCATTGACGAAGAACACCGCACTATCATGAGTGCGGTGGTCAAGAAGGTTCAGTCTGCCAAGAGCGGACTGACTGAAGCCTGTGCCAGCCTCCTAACAGGCTTTGAGGTAAGTGACCAGATTATAAGAGAATGTTACCTCATAGACACTAGCCCCTGATGCTCTATTCGGCGTTTGCGAAGAAAGGCCGAATAGAGGATCAAATAATAACCGCAGGAGTCTAATCGAAATATGTCTATGTGCATATGCAGGCTTCACTGCTAGCCGCTGCCGCACGTACTGCGGAGGTCGCCGCACTGAAGCGGGACCTTGAGCGGTCCAAGGAAGAGCTCGGCCTTGCCAAAAGGCAGCTCGAAGAGAACAAAGGTAAGTTATACCCCGTCTGTATGTTGATAAGAAAAAACAAGGGTGGTTGCTTAGATCATAGGATCGTCATGAATTTTGCCAGGGGCCACGACCGAAGTGGCGACCCTGAAGAAGGCGCTGACCGAGGCTGAGGACAAGGCGGCCAAGGAGCGCATTGAGCGGGAAAAACAAGAGGCCCGGGTGGGCGAGGTGCAGCAAGAGCTCCAGGCTCTCGTCAAGAAACACGAGTCCTTGGAGCTTGACTCTAAGACGCGAGAGTCCGAGCTTGCGAAGGCCCTCGAAAGCGCACAACACGCCAAGGCCGAAGCCCAAAAGGCCCTCCAGGAAATTGAGGCAGTTAAGAAGATAGCGGCGGGTAAGGCATTCATTATGCAAAGCAAGCATGTGAAAGAAAATTTCCTTTTACTTACCCGAGTTCGGAGCTCTCCAGGAGCGTTCGCAGATCTGCCCCGCAGTGTGTCAGATGCCGCGGAGTTCTACCGGGCTGAGGAGGGGAGCTCGACGGAGAAGTTGTTCTGGTCTCAGTATACTGGGACCGAACACCCCATGCCATTGAGCGACCAGCTGAAGCAACTGGTCGAGCTCCACAAGGCAGCCGAACAGGCCATGAAGGGTCTTATAGTCCGGATGTGGCCTGGCGATCCCCTGCCCGATAGCTACTTCGGCCTGGTGAGGCGGCTTGTGAATGCCTGCCCACGGCTTGAACTCATAAAGTGGTTCGTCTGCATCGAGGGCGCGCGCAGGGCTTTTGCCCGAGCAAAGGTGCACTGGGCGAAGCTGGACGCCGAGAAGCTGGTGAAGGAGGGGCCGCCAGAAGGCAAGGAGCATCGCCACCCGAGATGTATTATAACAATGTCCTGAAGGGTTCTCGCCTTGTGGCGGAGGAATGTACTAAGGATGTAATATTCGAATGAATGTACTCATGCGATCCTGTAATATGAAACGAGTTCATTTGTGCTATGCAGCGCTTGTGAATTTAAAATATTACCTTCTGTGCGGCCGTTTATAAAATCTGAGAGTTGGCCAGTCGTCGGCTTCTGCCCCCATGTAACTAGTACTGAGGTGTTCGGGATAAACCTGAGCACTCTTTATCCCACTTTTGGGTCCTTCGAGGGAGGTGTTCAGCACAACGAACCAGGCAATCGGACTATAAGGCGTTATCACTCTCACTTAGCCATAGAAGTCTACAATTTTAAATTTTGGCGAAGCCCCTAGTATTCGGAAGGCCGAATTTGGGGCGCTATATACGCCTAAGTCGGGCAAGGCCGACTCCTCGCCCGAAGCGGAAAAAGTCTTTAAGGACTTGAGACCTCTCGAACAGCGACCAGCTCTCGCCTTATCATGACAGTCAGTTTTCGGCTTTCTCTACTGAGGTGCTCGTCCGGAAGAACCGGGACACAATCGCAGTAGTTCTCCCAGCGCTACCTTAGCCGATATTGCGGAACGTAAGGTACCAAAACATGGGAGCCGGGCAAACCCAACTATTGACCCAAGACATGATTCGGAGCTGATGCATATAATGCTATAAGTTCGGGGTGCCGCACTGTCGAAAGTGTTCGGACTTCTCACGCCGTATTATGGGGTATACTGAAGCCCCTGGCGTACTGGTCGTACCAGAATGTACGGGTGCAAGTTGTCGTAAATAAACAGACAAGAAAAAAGAAGGGTAATGCAATTATAGACTAATGCTACACATTGTTATTTAAATAATACGTCGAAGCGTACTGATACAAGTAGTGCAATAAGCAAAAAATAGGACTATTTGACATGTCCTATCCAAGGATAAGCTGCGTATGGGTATTAAAAATGGGTACTTCGATTGTTATCAGAGACCACCTGGGGATTCCCTTGTACGTCTTAGCTTCTTGCCTCCTTGGTTGTTCCTTCCCGTAATGTGTCCAGCAATCAGACTGCCGGAAAGGGCTTCCAGAGAGTAAGGTCCTGAAAGAGAGGAAATGATAAAGGTATACAGCCCCTGGGGCGGTTGAGCCGCATTGTGGGACGTGCCCTGGTCGTGCCCCCGCCTATGCCCATGGTATTTTTAGTGCGTAATTATGTACGCGCGGCAAAGATTTCGTTCCTTGACTGGGACTAGGACAGGGGCCGAATTGCTAGGCAAGCTCTGAACGTGCCAGGCGATCCTGTTGCAGGTTACTCCGGACTCGCTTGAAGGTGTCCGGGGGCTTTATCGCCGAATTGGCGGTTTGCCTTGAAAGGCTGCTTTGTGCCTCAGCTACGAGGGCCGCAGTGTGCTCCTCCGTGTGGAGCGAGCGTTCTGTGTTTCCATTGACTGTTATAACCCCACGAGGTCCTGGCATTTTGAGCTTGAGGTATGCATAATGCTGTACCGCATTGAATCTCGCAAATGCGGTTCGCCCGAGCAGTGCGTGATAGCCACTACGGAACAGGACGATATCGAAGATTAACTCCTCGCTTCGGAAGTTGTCCGGAGATCCGAAGACCACTTCCAGTGTGATTGAGCCCGTGCAATAGGCCTCTACACCTGGGATGACACCTTTAAAGGTGGTTTTACTGGGTTTGATCCTCGAGGGGTCTATGCCCATTTTGCGCACTGTATCCTGATAGAGCAGGTTCAGGCTGTTGCCGCCGTCCATAAGGACTCGGGTGAGGTGAAATCTGTCGATGATGGGGTCAAGGACCAATGCGGCAGATCCGCCATGACGGATACTAGTGGGGTGGTCCCTGCGATCGAAGGTGATCAGACAAGAGGACCATGGGTTGAACTTTGGGGCGACTGGCTCCATCGCATAGACGTCCCTTAGTGCACGTTTCCGTTCCCTCTTGGGAATGTGGGTTGCGTATATCATGTTCACCGTTTTCACTTGTGGAGGGAACCTCTTCTGTCCTCCTGTGTTCGCCGGCCGGGGCTCCTCGTCGTCGTCGCTATGCAGCCCCTTGTCCTTGTTTTCGGCATTCAACTTGTCGGCCTGCTTGAACACCCAGCATTCTCTGTTGGTGTGATTGGCTGGCTTATCGGGGGTGCCGTGAATTTGACACGAGCGATCGAGTGTGCGGTCCAAACTGGACGGGCCCGGATTGCTTCTTTTGAACGGCTTCTTCCGCTAACCGGATTTAGAGCTGCTGAATCCGGCATTTACTGCCGTGTCCTCGGCGTTGTCGCCGTTGTTGCGGCGCTTGTGTTTGTTACGACACGGTCTGCCGTTAGTATCCTTTCTATCTGAAGTGCCATGACTTCTTGATGTGTTGTTGCTGTGAGCCAGCCAGCTGTCTTCGCCCGCGCAAAAGCGGGTCATGAGCGTCGTGAGGGCTGCCATAGACTTCGGCTTCTCCTGGCCGAGGTGCCGGGCGAGCCACTCGTCACGGATGTTATGCTTAAATGCCGCTAAGGCCTCTGCATCCGGACAGTCGACAATTTGGTTTTTCTTAGTTAGGAACCGGGTCCAGAATTGCCTGGCCGATTCCCCTGGCTGCTGAGTTATATGGCTCAAGTCATCAGCATCCGGTGGTCGCACATAAGTGCCCTGGAAGTTGTCAAGGAATGCATCTTCCAAATCCTCCCAACTGCCAATGGAGTCTGCTGGCAAGCTATTCAGCCAATGCCGAGCTGGTCCTTTGAGTTTTAGTGGGAGGTACTTGATGGCATGTAGATCATCACCGCGAGCCATGTGGATGTGGAGGAGGAAATCCTCGATCCATACCGCGGGATCTGTTGTACCATCATATGATTCAATGTTTACGGGTTTAAAACCCTCTGGGAATTCGTGATCCATTACTTCATCAGTGAAGCATAGGGGGTGTGCGGCGCCTCTGTGCCGGGGTATATCACGACGCAGTTCATATGAGTCTTGTCTGCTGTATTCGGCCCGGCCGGATTTTCTTTTAGTGTATCCGGCGTGACGGTCATTGTCCCGCGTTGGCGCACGCCCCCGGTATCGCTGCTTTTGCTGTGGCGAGACTTAGAGCGACGCCGCTGACGTCGGTGCTTGGGTTGCTTCTTGGAGGGATTATCCTCCGTTGTTTTGTCGCCATCCCCTTCTTTGGGGGTGTCCACCATGTATATGTCATACGATGAGGTGGCCGTCCAGCGCCCTATGGGCGGTGGTTCTTGTTCGTCTCCTGCATCGTCGTCCATACCATCGATGTCTTCGGAGTCGAAGTCGAGCATGTCAGTTAAACCGTCGACAGTGGATACTAAGTGGGTGGTGGGTGGGGTGCGAATTTCTTTGTCGTCCGCATCCCATTCTAGCCGGACATAGTTCGGCCAAGGGTCTCCCGACAGAGAGAGAGACTTCAACGAGTTTAGTACGTCGCCAAAAGGCGAGTGCTGAAAGATATCCGCGGAGGTAAACTCCATGATCGGTGCCCAATCGGATTTGATGGGCACGGACACAAGCGGCTCGGAGTCCGTGGCCGGGGATGAATCCAACGGTTCGGCAACACGGGTCTCGTAGGAGGTAAGGTCAGTATTCGGTGCTATCGCCACTGAGTGTGCGGCCTTCGTGGCGGGGTCCATCCACCTGTCCACAGAGGGCGCAATTTGTTCCGGATTGAGGGCCGGAGTAGTTGCAGGTGTGATCTCCCGAACACAGTCCGACGGCAGAGCTAAATCATGCTCGTCGTGATTGTGCGGCGCACCTGACATGGGCTCGAATCCGTCGAATATCAAGTCTCCGCGGATATCGGCAGTATAGTTCAAGTTTCCAAACCTGACCTGATGGCCAGGGGCGTAGCTATCGATCTGCTCCAGATGTCCAAGCGAGTTAGCCCGCAGTACGAAGCCCCCGAATACGAAGATCTGTCCGGGGAGGAAAACCTCACCCAGGATCGCATCGTTGCCATCGAGTTGTCCGATGATCGAAGGAGCCATCAAGCCTTACGGTGACGGCACAGTGGAACTCTCAATGAAAGCACCAATGTCGGTGTCAAAACTGGCGGATCTTGGGTAGGGGGTCCCGAACAGTGCGTCTAAGGCGGATGGTAACAGGAGGCGGGGGACACAATGTTTACCCAGGTTCGGGCCCTCTCGATGGAGGTAATACCCTACTTCCTGCTTGATTGATCTTGATGATATGAGTACTACAAGAGTTGATCTACCACGAGATCGTAGAGGCTAAACCCTAGAAGCTAGCCTATGGTATGATTGTTGTTGTCCTACGGACTAAGCCCTCTGGTTTATATAGACACCGGAGGGGGCTAGGGTTACACAGAGTCGGTTATAAGGGAGGAGATCTACATATCCGTATCGCCAAGCTTGCCTTCCACGCCAAGGAGAGTCCCATCCGGACACGGGACGAAGTCTTCAATCTTGTATCTTCATAGTCCAACAGTCCGGCTGTCCGAGGACCCCCTAATCTAGGACTCCCTCAGTGATACAGAACTAGCTCCAATTCATCAATATAATGTAGGCATGTATTCCGTATATAGGCATACGTGCTTATGGACAAGAACTTGCATGACATCTTTTCTCCTACCCTCACGTGGCAGATGGGTCCTAATGGAAACTAAGGGATATTAGGGCCTACTTTTAATAGAGAACCAGAAGAAAGCATTAACACTTGGTGAATACATGAACTCCTCAAACTATGGTAATCACCGAAAAGAATCCCAATTATTGTCACCTTGGGGTATGCGGATCATAACTCGTAATAGGTGTCTACAACTTGCATGATCGGATCAAGAACCCATATATATCATGAAAACATAATAGGTTTAGATTTGAAATCATGGCACTCGGGCCCTAGTGACAAGCATTAAGCATAGCAAAGTCATAGCAGCATCAATCTCAGAACATAGTGGATACTAGGGATCAAACCCTAACAAAACTAACTCGATTACATGATAAATCTCACCCAACCCATCACCGTCCAGCAAGCCTACGAAGGAATTACTCACTCCGGTGGTGAGCACCATGGAAATGGCGATGGAGGAAGGTTGGCGATGATGATGGCGGCGGAGACTCCAGATCAGCCCTCCCAAGGAAGAATGGGAGGCGGCAGCGGCTCCATATCGTAAAACGCGATGAACTCTTCTCTCTGATTTTTTCTCCCCGAATAGGGTTATATGGAGTTTGATTTGAGGTCGGAGGGGCTCCAAGGGGCCCACAAGCCTACGGGGTGCACCCCCAGGGCTTGTGGCATATGGGTGGCTCCCCTCTGGTTAATTCTTGTGTCAATATTTTTTATATATTCCAAAAATATTCTCCGTAAATTTCCAGGTCAATCCGAGAACTTTTATTTCTGCACAAAAATAACACCATAGCAATTCTGCTGAAAACAACATCAGTCCGGGTTAGTTCCATTCAAATCATGCAAATTAGAGTTCAAAACAAGGGCAAAATAGTTTGGAAAAGTAGATACAATGGAGACGTATCAACTCCCCCAAGCTTAACCCATTGCTTGTCCTCAAGCAATTCAGTTGACAAACTGAAAGTGACAAAGAAAAACTTTTACAAACTCTGTTTGATCTTGTTGTTGTAAATATGTCTAACTGATGTTCAGGTTTTCAGCCAAGATTATGACCTAACCATATTCACAATAACATTTAGGTATCACATTTACTCATATAAATGGCATAATCAACTAGCGAGCAATAATAATAAATCTCGGATGAAAACACTTTTTTCAAAACAATCATGATACAATATGATATAATGATATCTCGCTAGCCCTTTCTGAGACCGCAAAACATAAATGCAGAGCACCTCTGAAGACCAAGGACTGACTAGACATTATAATTCAGGGCAAAAGAGATCCAGTGACACTCATACTCCACATCAATTAATAGCGAAGCATACAAATGACAGTGGTGCTCTCTAGCTGGTGTTTTTTATAAGAGGATGATGACTCAACGATAAATGTAAATAGATAGGCCCTTCGCAGAGGGAAGCAGGGATTTGCAGAGGTGCCAGAGTTCGGAGCTTTTAGAACAGAGATTAATATAATTTTGAGCGGTATGCTTTCATTATCAACATAACAACCAAGCGAGATCTCACTATCTTCCATGCTAGATACATTATAGGCGGTTCCCAAACAGAATAGTAAAGTTTTTACTCCCCCTCCACCAACAATCACACTCCACGGCTAGCCGAATTCATGGGTACCGTTCATACCAACAACAATCCTGGGGGAGTTTTGTTTTTTGATTATATTTTGATTTGATCTCGAGCAAGGAACTAGGCATCCCGATTACCAGCCACTTTCTCGTGAATCACAAGTGAATAAACACTCATCGTGAGAATAACCCACGTAGTATGGAAGATACTGACAGCCCCCAGTCGCTACATGAGCAATTTGGGCATACAAAACAGATTATTATTTGAAGGTTTAGAGTTTGGCACATGCAAATTTACTTGGAACGGCAGGTAAATACCGCATATAGGTAGGTATGGTGGACTCATATGGAACAACTTTGGGTTTAAGGAAGTGGATGCACAAGCAGTATTCCCGCTTAGTACAAGTGAAGTCTAACAAAAGATTGAGGAGCGACTAACTAGAGAGTGACAACGGTCATAAACATGCATTGAGATTAACCAATATTGAGTGCAAGCATGAGTAGGATATAAATCACCATGAAAAATATCGTGGAGGCTATGTTGTTTTTGTTTCAACTACATGCATGAACATGTGCCAAGCCAAGCCACTTGAATCATTCAAAGGAGGATATCATCTTATCATACCACATCATAACCATTTTAAAATGCATGTTGGCACACAAGACAAACCATTATACACTCCTAGCTAATTAAGCATGGTGAGTAACTATAATCTCTAATTATCATTGCAAACATGTTTCATTCATAATAAGTTGAATCAGGAACAATGAGCCAATCATATTTACAAAAACAAAATAGGTCGAGTTCGTACCTGCTTTTCTCCATCTCAATCATTTCTTCATAGTATATCGTCATTATTGCCTTTCACTTGCACGACCGAACGATGTAAATAATAATAAGAGTGCACGTGCATTGGACTAAGCTGAAATTGGCAACATTTATTCAAAGGGCAAGACAAGTTAATATGGGCTCTTTGTTAGATCAACAATAATGCATATGGGAGGCACTCAATATTTTCATCGTGGTCTTCTCCTTACGACCCAAAGAAAAGAAGAAGAATTTCTAAGAAACACACTGAAATATTTTTGGAGTTTTCGTTTTTCTGAAGAAAGTAAAACAAGAACGAGAAAAACTATTTACACGGGAAAGCTCCCAACATGCAAAAGGAGAACGAGAAATCTTTTTGGGTTTTCTTTTATTACTACTACTAATAAGAACTAGAAGGAAAACTAAAAATAAGTGAGAACTAATTTTTTTGGATTTTCTCAAAGTTTTTCAAACACACAAGAAGAAAGCGAGAGAAATAAAGTAACATGGATAATACAATGAAAAATTATGAACACCGACAACTGGAATGAGTGTGTGAACATGAATGTAATGTCGGTGAGAAATACGTACTCCCCAAGCTTAGGCTTTTGGCCTAAGTTGGTCTAGGGCCACAGCTGGCCTGGCGGATATCCAAAGTTGTAGTTGGGGTTGTACTGAGCTGCGGCAACTACCGCTTGGAGAGCTGCCTCGTGGTGACAAACGGCCTCCCCCTCTCTCTCATACCCATCCGCCTCTCTCTGGTAATGAAGTATCTTCGTTTTACCTGATAGTCAAAGAAGGCAGGAGCAGAAAGCATAATATGGAAGACGTGCTCCTTGTCAAAGATTAGTCGGTATAGGAGAGACTAATCGTTCCTCTCAAGAAACTGGTAACCTACCATAGCATTATAATCAAGGAAAGCAGGTGGCAACGAAGCGTCATTTTCTCTTATGGGGACACCAAGATAATTAGCTAAGCGGGTGGCATAAATTCCACCAAAGAAATCCCCATCTTTAGCATTGTTATGTAAACAATGTGCAATGATATCCCCCAAATTAAATCTTTTATCATTCATTACTGCACTCTTAAGAACAACTAAATAGGGGGCGCAAAGGTGGCTATGATCATGTTTACCATTAATGCATCTACCTATGAAGAGAGCAAAGTAATGTAATGTAGGAAAGTGAATGCTCCCTATAGTGGCTTGTGTTATGGTTCTGGTTTCTCCTACGCTAATGCTATCAAGGAACTCAAAACAGTCAGATTTACGAGGTTCAGCACAACTGCCCCATTTTGGAATTTTACATCCTTCATTAAAATCTTCTAGGTCCATGGTAAATGATTTATCATAAAGATCAAACAAAACAGAATGTGTATTGCGATGGGCTGAATACTTAAATCTCCGCACAAAGGAATCGGTGAGGTTGTAAAGTCGAACAATAAGGGGAAAAGAACTCGCCCGCAAGCTGGAGACTTTGGGCGTGTGAGGCTACTAAGGATCATGAACCCCGGCATTGGAGGCTAGTTCGAGGGTGATACGTCTCCAACGTATCTATAATTTATGAAGTATTCATGCTGTTATATTATCATTCTTGGATGTTTTACAATCATTTTATAGCAACTTTATATCATTTTTTGGGACTAACCTATTGACCCAGTGCCAAGTGCCAGTTGCTGTTTTTTGCTTGTTTTTTAGATCACAAAAAATCAATATCAAACGGAGTCCAAACACCGCGAAACTTTGTATGGATTTTGTATGGACCAGAAGACACCCAATGGGCCAGAGCTGCACCTGGGGGTGCCCCGAGGGGGCACAACCCACCAGGGCGCGCCTGGGCCCCCAGGCGCGCCCTGGTGGGTTGTTCCCACCTCGGTGGCCTCCCGTACCCCCTCTTCTCCCTATAAATTCCCAAATATTCCAAAACCCTTCGGGGTAGCCCTAGATCAGAAGTTCCGCCGCCGCAAGGCCTCTGTAGCCACGAGATCCAATCTAGACCTCGTTCCGGCACCCTGCCAGCGGGGGAGATCATCACCGGTGGCCATCTTCATCATCCCGGCAGCCAACACGATGAGGAGGGAGTAGTCCACCCTCGGGGCTGAGGGTTTGTACCAGTAGCTATGTGTTTAATCTCTCTCTGTCTAGTGTTCTTGAGATGTCACGATCTTGATGTATCGCGGGCTTTGTTAATATAGTCGGATCATATGATGTTTTCCCCTCTCTATCTTGTTGTGAATTGAGTTTTCCCTTTGAGATTTCATTTTATCGGATTGAATACTTTTATGGATTTGAGAACACTTCATATATGTCTTACATATGAATACTCGTGGTGACAATGGGGTATCATGTTGATTTACTTGATATGTGTTTTGGCACTCAACTCGCGGATTCCCGAGGTGACATTGGGGAAATCTATGCATAGGGGTTGATGCACGTTCTTGTGTTTGTTTCTCTGGTAGAAATCTTGGGGCACTTTGAATTTCTTTGTGTTGGATTGAGTATTATGAATCTAAAATTGTTTGATGCATATCGTATAATTAACTCACGGATACTCGTGGTGACATTGGAGTATCTAGGTGACATTAGAGTTGGTTGGTGTGTGTCATATGGTGTTATTTTAGTACGAACTCTTGATTAGATCGATCGGAAAGAATAGCTTGTGTTATTTTAGTACGAACTCTAGGATAGATCGAACGGAAAGAATAGCTTTGAGGTGGTTTCGTACCCTAGAAACAATTTTTTCTTATGTTCTCCGCTAGATAGGAACTTTGGAGTGATTCTTCATCACACGTTGAGGGACGATTATATGATCCAATTATATTAGCATTGCTGAGAGATTGCACTAGCGAAAGTACGGACCCTAGGCCTCATTTTCAAGCATTGCAATACCGTTTGTGCTCACTTTTGTTACTTGCTACCTTGCTGTTTTTTATTGTTCCTGTTACAAAAATCAATATCTACTATCCAGACTACACTTTTATCACCATCTCTTCGCCGAACTAGTGCACCTATACAATTTACCATTGTATTCGGTGTGTTGGGGACACAAGAGACTTTTTGTTATTTGGTTGCAGGGTTGCTTGAGAGAGACTATATTCATCCTACGCCTCCCATGGATTGATAAACCTTAGGTCATCCACTTGAGAGAAAATTGCTACTGTCCTACAAAACTCTGCGTTTGGAGGCCCAACACGAGTCTAAAAGAATAGAGTTGCGTAGTAGACATCAGAGGGCTACTGGGGGTGTCCTGAATTAGGGGGTCCTCGGGCTGCCGGCCTATCTCTCATGGGCCGGCCTGGCGGGCCACTTTGGATTCTGTCAAGGAAGGCCGAGCTACAGATGACACCGTACTAGAGGAGGAAACCTTCGAAGCCTTGGTGTATCCTCCAAGTCAAGACAATAAAAATGGCAAGTTTATCCCTTGACGGCGCTTGATCACATGTACCCTGGGTACCCCTGGTGTCTATATAAATGCGGCTATATCTCCCACGTGTCGAGGCACGACTTAGAGGCATAACTGCATTGTAGGTATTGTCGCAAGAAGGGTCATCTTCACACAATCCCATGTAATGAACAAGAATGGGATAAAGAGAGTTGGCTTACAATCGCCACTTCACACAATACATAAATTAATTCATACATCATCCAAAATCCACACATAGACCGACTACGGTCAAATCCAAATGAAAATAAGATAACCCCAAATGCTAGATCCCCGATCGTCCCAACTGGGCTCCACTACTGATCATCCGGAAACGAAACATAGTAACGACCACGTTCCTCGTCGAACTCCCACTTGAGCTCGGTTGCGTCATCTGCACTGGTATCGTCGGCACCTGCAACTATTTTGGTAGAATCTGTGAGTCACGAGGACTCAGCAATCTCACACCCGCGAGATCAAGACTATTTAAGCTTATAGGAAAAGATGGGGTAATGAGGTGGAGCTGCAGGAAGCACTAAGCATATATGGTGGCTAGCATACGCAAATAAGAGCGAGAAGAGAAGCAACGCAATGGTCGCGAAGCTAGAAATGTTCAAGAAGTGATCCTGAAACTACTTACGTTCATTCATAACCCAAACCGTGTTCACTTCCCGGACTCCGCCGAAAAGAGACCATCACGGCTACACACGCGGTTGATGTATTTTAATTAAGTCAAGTGTCAAGTTCTCTACAACCGGACATTAACAAATTCCCATCTGCCTCATAACCGCGGGCACGGCTTTCGAAAAATAATACCCTGCAGGGGTGTCCCAACTTAGCCCATTATAAGCTCTCACGGTCAACGAAGGATAAACCTTCTCCCGGGAAGACCCGATCAGTCTCGGAATCCCGGTTTACAAGACATGTCAACAATGGTAAAACAAGACTAGCAAAGCCGCCCGATGTGCCGACAAATCCCGATAGGAGCTGCACATATCTCGTTCTCAGGGCACACCGGATAAGTCAAGCTACAAGTAAAACCAGGCCTCGAGTTTCCCCGAGGTGGCCCCGCAGGCTGCTCGGTTCGGACCAACACTCGAAGGAGCACTGGCCTGGGGGGGTTAAATAAAGATGACCCTCGGGCTCGCGAAAACCCAAGGGAAAAAGGCTTAGGTGGGCAAATGTAAAACCAAGGTTGGGCCTTGCTGGAAGAGTTTTATTCAAGGCGAACTGTCAAGGGGGTCCCATAAATCACCCAACCGCGTAAGGAACGCAAACTCAAGGAACATAACACCGGTATGACGGAAACTAGGGCGGCAAGAGTGGAACAAAACACCAGGCATAAGGCCGAGCCTTCCACCCTTTACCAAATATATAGATGCATTAATTAAATAAGAGATATTGTGATATGCCAAAATATCCATGTTCCAACATGGAACCAACTTCAACTTCACCTGCAACTAGCAACGCTATAAGAAGGGCTGAGCAAAAGCGGTAACTTAGCCAAACAACGGTTTGCTAGGAAAGGATGGTTAGAGGCTTGACATGGCAATATGGGAGGCATGATATAGCAAGTGGTAGGTAGCGCAGCATAGCAAAATAGCGAACAACTAGCAAAGCAAAGATAGAAGTGATTTCGAGGGTATGGTCATCTTGCCTGCAAGGTTCTCAGAGTTGTCGAAAGCTTGATCCTCGTAAGCGTACTCAACAGATTCCTCGTTCACGAACTCGTCTCCCGCCTCTACCCACAGCAAGAACACAAGCAATGGAACCACAATCAATCACGGGAAATGCACAAGCAACATGATGCAATACATGCATGATATGCGAGATGTGATATGCGATGCATATGCGTGCTCTGGAAGAAAAAGGATGAACAAGGCATCAACTTGGCAAACCAAGTATGCCACTGGAAAGATGAGATGATTTCGGTCGAAATCCGTATAAAGATCACCGGAAACGGATGCACGGTTTGCAAATGGCAAGCAAAACAAGAATGACACGATTCTGCGATTAACAGCATGATAGCACTTAGAATACATCAAGTAACTATGCTACAGCACCCCAACATAGCAACAAAGCATATGGCAGTAATCTACAGGAGATGCTTGACAAAAGATGAACACTGAGCTATGGCTAGATCACAATATAACAGGTTCAAACAAGCATGTCAAAAGTGCAAAAGATATCAGCTTCACAGACTTGGTGAAAATACTGAACATGGCTGAAACAGCATCAGGTAGCAATGTTCAGAGCAAGCAATCAACATGCTACAGGAACTTATCATAGCAAAACAAGGCATGGCATAAATCTACTAAATGCATAGAACAAAAGTCCCTTACTGATCATGAGCCAAAAAGGCACAGAAGATACGATGGCACCCAAGTAAACATAGTAAGTTTCGTTAACAGGTTTCAGACTTGGCAGAAAACAGAGCATGGCATTAACAGAATTATGAAGGCATCTTTGTGAGCTCGATTCACTCATAAAAAAACAATGCATGACAAAAAAAGCATACCTACAGCAAGACGGCATGTTCATGAAGCTAACCATGGCAAGTGCAAGTTCATAGCATGTATGGATCAACTACAACAACCTTGGCAAAATTGAATATCATGTTAACATTCTGCCAGGAACATTTTATAGCAAAAGTAGAGCAAGATTAAGACACGATAGGGCACTCCATAATTGCAAACAGGGGCATGGATGGATAGAGCACAACCATATCTACAAAACATCCTTACTGTACATACTCAAAAGAAGCATGGATCTCACTGTATACATATGGATACATGGCAACAAAATAACAGTAGGTAAAAGACTTAGCAAAATCCTAAGTCCCTGAAAACAGAAACATCACGAAGCCTAGTTTGCATGCTTGTGCTAGTCACCAAATAGATCACACAAATACAGGGCATACACCTCTGTAAAGATGGCATGGCATAGATCAAAACACCTGTAGAGCTCATGCCCATAAGATGCACACATCAAATGCAACAAAAATAACAAAACATCAAGTTCTGATAAGTAACAGCAGTAAACATCATATAGCACTCTTGCACCAGAGATTTGAGCATCAACATGAACTCAAACGAGCATGGCACAATGAAACAAAATGAAGAGCATCTCGTGATGAACATTTCGATATATCATGCACGCAAAACGGATCAGTATGCAATGAGATATGCCATGATGAACAGAGCAACATAATATGACAGAAAAAGACTTGGAGGAAATTTCGGGGTTCAACCTCTCGAGATCTAGGGTTGGTGGCACGGAAGCCGAGGCAGGGCGGCTCGCCGGAGTTGCGCTCGGGGAGGTCGGAGAAGACGCCGGCGGGGACGGGGCCGACCGGAGGAGGCGGATCCGGCATCGGCGGATGGAGGGAGCGGCGGCTCGGGCGGCGCGCGGAGGGAGCTCGGGACGGCGAGGACGGCGGCTCGCCGGCGACGAAGCAGGTGGCGGCGGCCACGCGCGCAGCCGGCGGGCTGCGTCGCCGGCCGGGGAAGGCGCGGGCGGCGCGCGGGAGGCGGGCCGTGCGGGCCAGGCACGGGCCACGCGAGCTTCGGCGGGGGAGGCGACGGCGCGACAAGTGGCGCGGCCCGGTTGGCGCTGAGCGGCGGCGGCGATGTGTCCGACCGGACCGGACGTGTCCGGCGGCGGAGAGGGAGCGGGCTAGGGTTTTTGGACTGCGGGATTTCGGGGAGGCTCACATATTTATAGCTAGAGGGAGCTAGGAGACTCCAAATGGAGTGCGGTTTTCGCCCACACGATCGTGATCGAACGACCGAGAGCATGAAGGGGACTTAGATGGGTTATTGGGCTGTTTGGAGGGGTTTTTGGCTGCAACACTCAAAAGGCCTTTGCGGTTACCCGGTTAACCGTTGGAGCATCAAACGACCTCCAAATGGAACGAAACTTGACAGGTGGTCTACCGGTGGTGTACCAAGGCCACTTGGCAAAACTCGGTCCATTCCGAGAACATTTAACACCCGCTCACGAAAAGAGACAGGAGGGGTGCGCCGGTGCATGTGGGAGTGTCGGATTGCAAAACGGACAACGGGAAAGATGCTCGGATGCATGAGACAAAGACGTATGCAAATGAGATGCACATGACGACATGATATGAGATGCATGACATGAACAAAATGCAAAACCAAAAACAAAACCCGACCACGAAGGGAATATCATAACACATAGCCGAAAATGGCAAGAGTTGGAGTTACAAATATGGAAAGTTACATCCGGGGTGTTACAATAAACCAGAGAGTTTAGTCAGTAGAGGGCAGAAGAACCTTTTCATCCTACTCATCTAGGGTTTAGTTCATCCTATCTCGTGGTAGATCAACCATGTAATCCTCATACACACATCAATACAATCAGGCAGGACGTAGGGTTTTACCTCCTCGAGAGGGCCCGAACCTGGGTAAACACTGTCTTTGCATTCCTTGTTCCCCATTGATCCAAGATCTACGCCTCCAGACCCCCTACCCGAGATCCGCCGATTTTGACGGTGAGGAGGGAGATAGGTCTAGGGCAAACAATCGGGTGGGTTCGGAAGTGTAATCGGGCGAGCTCTCGGCCGACTTTGAGTTTTTTCCTCGTGGATTGGATAACTGACGTGGGAGAAGACCAGAAGTGAACGAGAGGGTTTTTTAGAAACAGCTGTAATTTTATTCATACTCATAACAATTACAGGTACACTGATTTGGACCTAAGATCCAAGAAAATACGAAGTAACTCCTATGATTAAGAATTACAATGAAATCACTTGAAAGCACCTTTTTCGTGATATCAATCTCTACTCAAAGAAATACTTCAAAAACTTCGGTAAAGAGGCTGCAATTGGACAGGAGCAATGATGTCGTACCTCTTTCACCCGCACGAACATTACTAATAATGGTGTTTGAAAGCGCCTTGAATCGCCCATCCAAAAAGATGGGAAGCCCTGGTCGATGAACATACTTGGGCCGGCGATGATCCCCTAGAAGTGCAGGCCGCCGAATCACTATATCTTCACCAAGGTGTCGATGAAAGATTTCACCTCCAGAAAAAATCAGACCAACAAAAAAAGGTTGATACAGCAACATAAACTCATCATATCCGAATAATCAGATCTGCGAGAACAGAAAACTCTCTAACCTCATGGCACCGCAAAAGAACAAGAGGAAAGTTATTCTCACAAAAATATGATGATCACCAGGCATTGACGAACAACATAGATGTCTTGAAGATCTGAGATCCCCAGCTCTCAGCGCCAAGATGGCAGCTGGAGGCGAGGGGGCCTAGATTTCTCATATGGCAGTGGCGATGGCGGCACGAGAAACCAGAAGTGAACGAGAGGTGGGTCTTTGGTTTGAAAAGAAATCTAGAGGGTGGAGATGTACGTCGTTTGTTCGCAGGCCTGTCAATCGATGGGTAACGAACGAACGAAACGACTTCCGACTCCCCATTTAGTAGAGATACACTGCAATGAGAAGATTCAAATTTATGTTTGAATGTTTTTGGCAATTGGAAGTATCTTATTTAAAGAGTAAGAGGGAGCATGCTAAAACTTGCCTATTTGAAAGTACTCTTCTCGTCTGAGCTTAGATGAGCTCAGTATAAACAGTAAAATACAAAAAAAAAGTGAAAACAAATTAAAAAAATATGGTTTTTGTGGCAAACATTGCTAAATGTTATAAGTGCTCATGCAATTTCATCATGAAATGATATATGTGAACGTCGTGGCAAAAAAGCAAAACCATCACTCCCAAATGCTTCTAAAAATAACCTTTTGGGACATCGGTTTTGTGCCTTTTGCCACGGCCTCTAAAAATGTCATTTCACTATGAAAACTTTGAAGCATTTGACAACATTTGTAGATAAAAAAAGAGTTTTTTAATATATTTTCTATTTTTGTCGAAATTACTGTCATGTCGAGCGAAACTCGATGCCCATATATTATTTGTATTTTCCCTTTTTTTTTTACCGGAACTTGTATTTTCCTTTTTGATATGTCAAATTGGACATTTGTTCTCTGATTTTTTTCAGTGGAGAGAGAGGCAGTAATAAGTAAAAAAGAAAAGAAAAAGAGGCAGTAATAATAAGTAACTCAAGGGCAGCCACGCGGCATAACCCGCACCTGTAAACTACACATGTACGGCGATACACTCCACACGTGGACCATAGAAAGAGTCATCGAGAACAAGAAGAGGCTCGCATTTCTCCTCTGATCTGCACATATCTGCATCGCTAGCTGCTGCAACTCCATCGCCCATCGGCCAAAAATGGCGGCCGATGGTGTTCAACAACCGCTGCTATCCGGCGGCGACGGCGACGCAGCTGGTGCCATCCGACAGAAGCCGCCGGACGGGGTCAAGAGGTTTCGGCGCTGCCGGACGGCTCCTTCCGCCGACCCTGCTGCGTCGGAAGAGCCTCGTCCTCTTACTCCCCCCGGCAACGCCAGTCGGACCGAAAGCGCGGCCTCGCCGGCCAAGAAAGTGCTCGAGAGCGGCCGCCCGAGCTCGAGCTTCCGGCTGGTGGGAATCCTCCTCTTCGCCTACGTCGTCGCCGGCACCACCGCCTTCTACCTCGCCATGGACCACATGTCCGGGCACCGCAGCGGCAGCCGCGTTATCGACGCGCTCTACTTCTGCGTGGTCACCATGACCACGGTCGGCTACGGCGACCTCGTCCCGTCCAGCGACACCGGCAAGCTGCTGGCCAGCGCGTTTGCCTTCGGCGGCGTCGCCGTCGTGGGCACCTCCCTCAGCAAGTCCGCCGACTACCTGGTCGAGAAGCAGGAGTCGCTCGTCTTCCGCGCGGTGCACGCCAACGGAAAGCACCCGGCGCGGGAGCTGCGCGCCATGGAGATGAACAAGACGTGGTACAAGCTGTACGCGGCCGGGGCGCTGCTGGCGGCGTCGGTGGCGTCGGGGACGCTGGTGCTTTGGAAGGGGGAGGGGATGCGGCCCGTGGACGCGCTGTACTGCGTGTGCGCGACGGTGACGACGCTCGGGTACGGGGACCGGAGCTTCAGGTCGTCGGCCGGGCGCGCGTTCGCGGCCGTGTGGGTGACTGTGAGCACGGTGGTGGTGGCGCTCTTCTTCCTGTACGTGGCGGAGCTGTACGCGGAGAGGCGGCAGAGGGCGCTGGCGCGGTGGGTGCTGACGCGGCGGACGACGAACACTGACCTGGAGGCGGCGGACCTGGACGGCGACCGGCGCGTCGGGGCGGCGGAGTTCGTGCTGTACAAGCTCAAGGAGCTCGGGAAGATCAGCCAGGAGGAGATCTCGGAGTTCATGGAGGAGTTCGACATGCTCGACGCTGACCACAACGGCACGCTGTCGCCCTCGGACCTCGCCATCGCGCAGCAGGCCACCGCTTGATTTGTTGGACCATTTCCTTAGCATTAGTATTGGTTTTGGGGGAGTCGACAGAGAGCTCACTGTCCAAGACGTCCAAAATGGTGTGTTTCGCAAAAAGAAAAAAAAATGGTGTGTTTTTTCTGTTGTATAAACGTGCGGAATACACATTTTCTATCATCAGGCTTCCAACATTTTTGCTACTTCCAGTTGCAAATTTATCATTTTTTCTGTAAAAAGAAAAAATCTATTATAAGATTCATTAGAGACTCACCGGAAGTACAAAACACCTCAAACATAATAAAAATTAAATCAAGGTCCATGGACAATCGAACGACCGCCGCCAGAATGAGTCGCCGACACGCCCTGTCGCCGCTCCCATACCGGAGCTGTCCTAACCTTGTTGATGTCAGACGGGAAGTCTTCGTGCACGTGCCCCTAAGGACCAGCGTTTCAGAGCCACAGTCGTCATCGTTGAATCCTTGAATCGATCCGAAGAATTTGACATGAAATATCACCGTTGCGTACGCAGAGCGAGAACCCCTAACCTCACCGCCCTGAGGAGCTGGAAGGAATCTACGTCGGAGCTCCGTCTGGTCCGTCCCAGTGGACGAACTTGAGGAGGATGGGAGGCCGAAAGACTGACTCAAAGAAGAAGCGCCCCATCCGTCCAAACGCCGCCCCTGCGAGAACCAAAACCCTACCTATCTACTAGCCGGAGACGAGCCATCAGAAATCCCCTCCCTACCATCGGTCGACGGAGCGGCATGCGAAGGGGAGGCGAATCCACCGGCTAACCGAAGGAGATCGAGGGGAGAAAGGCTTTCCTTAGCCGCCTTGCGAGAGGGGAAAGAAAAGCCAGTTGCAAATTTATCAGCCATATAGCCAATAATTGTCGAGAAAAAACAGAGTAGGCTTGGGTCTGGCTAGAAGAATAAAGCAGAGCAACTTCATGTTATTACAAGTAAAAAAAAGTAGGAAAAAACATTGTTCAGAAAAATTCAGATAGAACGCACAAACTTTGTTTTAATAAAAGTACCAGTTTAAAACCAAATTCCATAATCATGAAAATATAAAAAAAATTATCTATGTGTAATAGTTATGTTATTCTGCATCCCGGCTCAAATGAGCCCAGGGTGAAAAGTAGAATTGTTTTTAATAGTAACAAATGCTAAAAATTCTGATTTTTTTGTGGTGCAAGATGTGAGTGATGCCCGTGCAAGATTTGGACATCTGAGAGCTCGTGACAAAAAAAGAAAAAATTGGTGCCTAAGAAACTTTTGAAAACAACCGTCTTCATATCTGATTTTGTCTTTTTTGCCACGAGCTCCTCGAATGTTCAAACACCCCAAAATTTTGCATGAACATTACACATTTGAGCATCTTGCACCATCAAAGAAAATCATTTTTCATTTTTCTGCTTTTTATTTTATTTTACTGTTCACCAGATATAGATAAGCCCGGGCACCCAATTGAATATTTGGCAGTTAAGAGGCTACAAGTACATGACTAACTAGCTAATAGCCGACACCTTGTTGTGAAAATTTATAGTAATAAAATTTTAAGAATCAATTAGAATATATGAGAATAATGTCACTCCACACTCTCATTGCATATGAACATGGCTTTTTTTAGGCAATCTCGCGAAGTTTTTATTCAACCGTCACAATGTTTACAAGGATGAAAGGAATCCCTTCGGGTTGCCCAAGCCAGACATGCTGACCCGGCCCCAAAGATAAAGCAAACTTCGCAAGATTATGAGCTTCATAATTTGAGGTCCTAAACTCATGACCTATCATACATGAAATAAAAGAAACTGAATGAAGTTTTATCTCCTGAACTATCGCACCATATCTAGCTGCACCTCCCTTCTTGATTTCTTCCACGACTTCCTTGCAATCAGTGGCTACTTGAATGTGATGTAGGTTATGATCATCGGCTAGGTCAAGCGCCTCTCTGATCGCGAGTGCTTCCAGGGTGGGTGGATCACCTATATTTGTAAAACCAAAGGCTGATGCTAGTAGTACATGAGGATGGTTGCGGACACGAACGTTTGGTTCCAAGGTGTATATACACTTCGTATGAAAAAAAAATAGTGATTACAAAAAAAATCTGAAAATATGTTTGAAATAAATTGATCTTCTATTGAACTCGTAAAAAAATTGCGAAGAAAAAACCCTGTTGACTTCAAGGCAAAAAGCAAAAATTTAAGGCCAAATAGGTGTGAATAGTAACCTATATATAGCAATATTTGTTTGCCTTGAAGTCAGCGGGGGGTTTCCCTTTGCAAAAAATTACTCCCTCCGTCCGGAATTACTTGTCGCGGAAATGGATAAAAATGGATGTATCTAAAACTAACATATGTCTAAATACATTCATTTCTTCGACAAGTATTTCCGGACGGAGGGAGTATGTAATAGTGCAAAAGAAAGTCAAATTTATTCAAAAAAAGTTTTGAATTTTTCTGACTTTTTCAAAAAAAAATCTGACTTTTTAGCATATGTACTATTCATCCTTAGAGTCCATGATTTTGTTTTTTGTGCAACTTGCAATTTAAGGTATTTCATCCTAGACCCCGACGGGCTCCTTAAACGAGCCTCAAATACTCGGGCTGACCGGCACCCCTCATATCCAGCCCAAATATGGGGCGGATTTGGGGGCGCCCGGGCCCGTTCGCCATGTCGGGCCCAACAGCCCTATCCCACCGCAAATTGCACCAAATCCACCCCCTCGACCTACCAGATCCACCCTCTCGCCACGTTGTACCGCCCACAAACGATCTCTATAATAATATATTTTTAAGAATTAAATTAGAATATATGAGAATAATGGCACTCCACAATCTCTTTGTATATGAACGGTGGTGGACCTAGCGGTACATCGAGGATGGTTGCGGACGGGAACGTTCGGTTTCTAGGTGTGTATACACCCCATGTACGAAAATAGTAATTATAAAAAAGTAAAGAAAATTGAATTTTATAGAAATAAAGTTGATATTATTGTACTTGTACAAAATCGCGAAGGAAAAAACCCCATTGACTTTAGGGAAAAAGCAAACTTTTAGGGCCAAATAGGTGTAAATAGTAACTTATATATAGCAATAAAAATGTTTTTGCCCTGAAGTCATAGTGGGTTTTCCTTCGCGAAAATTTATATAATAGTGCAAACAAAAGTCATATCTATTTTCTTATAAAAAACCGAGTTGGTGATGATGGTATGCCTACCATCTTGCAATATAGACCGTCCGATCTATATCTGACGGATAGAAATTAAACTAAAAGATACCCGCACATCTCTCCACATTTGAAGACAAGGCCTTCCCTCGTTCATCCTTATCTCCCACAACCTCATTGTTGAGCAATTAAAAAAGGAAGCCTCTGGAACAATCTGGCATGATGGTCGCTATCGGCGTCGTCCATCCCCATGCCTCCGCTCAGTCCGACCATCAATCACCACCACGCCCCACTCCTCCTCACCTTATCTCTCCTCTTTCTTGAGATATCATTAGTTTTTACATATGGGATTACTCCTGCATGGGTCAATCACAAACATGTGTTTTACACACAAAAATGCATCTTGATGTTTCTGGATTTTTTTTACTTTTTTGTATCTTTTTTCTCCATATACACCCGAGAACCAATGGGCATTTCCCGTTGGTTGCATATTATAATACATCGTGATCTTCTGACTTCGAATGATGATTTGTTGCTGAAAATAAAAATAGAAAATGGATGTCATGGAGGGTTTACATGTTCTTGGTGAAGTGTAGGGTCTGCCTGCGTAGAAAGAAAATGAATAAAGGGATTGCATGTGTCCAGTGAAGTGGGATATGTGCATGTTGAAGAAATAGAAGTACGCCAAGCGGCGGCAGAGGGCGCTGGCATGGTGGGTGCTGACGCGGCGGACGACGAACACCGACCTGGAGGCAGCCGACCTGGATGGCGACCGACGCGTCGAGGAGGCGGAGTTCGTGTTGTACATGTTAGAAGGGAGAGAGAGGATTGGTGGAATAGTTCATTGTATTGCTTGAGCCTCGTGGGCATATATACAGGAGTACAATGACCAACTTGGAGTACAAGACAAGGCAGGACCAAATCCTAGTCTATCATATACTTCCTAATAATCTTATATTCAACATCCCCCCGCAGTCACAACGGTAGCGATGTAGATGGTGAGACTGGAGAATAATCCGAAGGCAAGCCGACGGACACCCCCCCCCCCCTCCACAGTCGTAACGGGCGATGCATCACGGAGCCGTGGCTGGAGTGAAAACCGACGAGGTTGCTCAAGCAGGCGGTAGCCCTTTGTGCCGTTTGTCGATGTAGCCGAGAGAATGGGTGGTGGAGCCGTGGTCGAGGTAGCCGTGCGAAGAATGCCGTGGTCGATGTCGAGTCGGAGTGGCCGGTGTTGAGGAAGTCTCCATGGAGCCACGGGCGCAAGGAGGCGCCGAGTTAGTCATAGGCGCAGAAGTGTCTAAGTAGTGGTGAGCCGGGAAGAAGACGTTGTTGACGACGCGTCGCGCCGGGGTTGCCAACCCCGGGGACACATCATAGATGAACGCACACGTCGGTGTTGCCAGCACCGGGCATGCGTAGATGGACGAAGACGAAGTTGACGAAGCGCCGCACAAGGCTTGCCAGGCCCGGGGACACGTCGTGGATGAAGGCACGCGGCGGTGTTGCCAGCACCGGGCATGTGTAGACTGGGACCTGCACGAGCTGTACGCCATGTCGAAAAGTCGGAGAGGCCAACAGAGAAGGACTCGACGGCGGTTGCGGCGCCAATCAGCGCGGGGCCGATGTCGCCCGCGGTTGTCAGAGTAGACGAAGTGGTGGGGGTAGATGACGACGATGCTAGCGACGGGCTGGTGCTGGACGAAGACGAACGGGGTGGACGGGCGGCTGTGGCGGCTACGGGAGTAGCGGCGGCTGCGACCAAGGAAGAGCGGCGGCGGCGGCCTGACGGCGGCAGCGGCGGCTAGGTTAGGAGCGCGGCGGCGATGCTCGAAGGAGGCGAAGAACCCGACAGCATGACGAAGACCGGCGCGGACAGTGTCGTTCCCGTGCCAAGGGAGGCGGCGCGGCGCATACCACGAGAAGTCGGCGCGCAGCGACGGCGGTGGACCGCGGGCCGCGGCGCTACGGCCCGAAGGGGCGACGCAGCGGCGGCGGGCAGGTTAGGGCGACGGCGGAAGACCTCGGGGCGGTCGTAGGGACCGCGGGCCGCGGCGCTACAGCCCAAAGGGGCGGTGCAGTGGCGGAACACGGGTCGGTGCAACCGCGGGGACGACCTCGGGACGGCGGCGTGGACTGCGTGTCACGCTCGCTACGGCCCGACGGGGCGACGCATCGGCGGAGCCACGGGAACGGCCTGGAGCGGACGGCCCCGGGGCGGCGGTGGACCGCGGGCCGCGGCACTACAGCCCGAAGGGGCGACGCAGCGGTGATGCGGGTCGGTGCAGCCGGGAGAAGAACCACGGGGCGGCGGCGCTGCGTCCTGATGGGGCGACGCAGCGGCAGCCCATTGCTCGATCGGTAGAAGGGCGCGCTGAACTCGGGACAGTCTTCACGGGGCATGCGGAGGCGCGCGCAACCGACGGGCCAGGTCGGTCGCACCGCGTAGATGAGGCGGATCGCGGCAGCGGGTGGGTGATCAATACGATCGCGCGCGAGGTCGGGGATGCCGCTCGGTAGAAACGGGGTGGCGGCGGAGTCCGAGATGAAGCTGGCGAGATGGACGGCGTGGGACGACGAGCGAACGAGCGCGTCAGCACCGGCACCCGGGCCACCAAAGCAGCGCCGGCGCCCAGGCAGCGAGGCCCGAGTGACCAACGGAGCAGCGGCGCAGGAGCTCAAGGCAGCCGATGGGCCTGACGCAGCCGGGGACGAGGCTAGCGAGGCAACCCGCAGGGCTGCCGTGCAGACGAGGCTGAGGCGGGTGGCGTGGATCGATTGGCGGGTCGACGCGCGAGCGGCGGCTATGATTGGCCGCCGTATGGCGCGAGGCCGCCGAGTGTTGGCGATGCAGGTGTCCCGGTCGGAGCAGGGAGGTAACCGCCAGCGCAGGGCGACGGGCAGGCCGGCGCACGGATGACGGCCTTGAGAGGCCGCCTGTCGCGCGAAGCCGCCGGGTCGGTGAAGTAGCCGGCCGGGCGCGCCGGTGCGGGAGTGGAGGCGCGGGTGTCAACGGCGGCGGCGGGCGACGCAAACCGATCGAGCAAAGATCGAAAAACCAAAAAGAAAACACCGATCAAAACGACCGGCGAGAGAGCGAAAAAACCAGGAGCAAGAGCTCGGGGAAAAGACTCTCTAGGGCAGCCGGTCAACACGACCGGCGGACGAACCCTAGGTACGGGCGGCGCGGCCCCCGGTGGCGGTCATGGAGGCCGACCGCCTCGGGGGCGGCGCGCGGGTGCGAAAGCGTCGGACGGCGGCTAGGGTTGAATCGATTAGGCTGATACCATGTTAGAAGGGAGAGAGAGGATTGGTGGAATAGTTCAATGTATTGCTTGAGCCTGGTGGGCATATATATAGAAGTACAATGATCAACTTGGAATACAAGACAAGGCAGGACCAAATCCTAGTCTATCCTATACTTCCTAATAATCTTAGATCATCTTTAGCAGACCCCCTATAAAATGGTCAAAACCGTAAAATAACCGTTTTTTGCAGTTTCAGTCAAAAACACGAGCCCGAACAGACCCCTTAAAATCGTCCGACCCTTAGATTTTAAGGGGCCCTGTAAACGCGAGCCCGAAACCCTCATATGTACAGTTTTGAGGGCAACTTTACCAGGGCCCTGCATACCGGTCAACGTTGGCGGTTGTGGAATCTCTGATCCCGCCAACGCCATAAAGCTCGCGCGTCCGCAGCCCGTCCACCGCGCCCGGCCGCCCGGCCGCCAGCCGCGCCCGTCCGCCCGCGTGGATGAGCAAGCTAGCTAGACGGCCGCGCTAGCTGAATCGATTCGAGCTAACTAGCTAGCTCTGAATCGATGCGAGCAAGCAAGCTAGCTAGCTACGGCCGCGCTAGCTATCTAGCTGAGTCCGGCCGCGCGCGCCCGGGCGCCGCCGCGCCGCCCTGGCCTCCGCCCGCGCGTCATGGTCGTCCCGCGTTTTTCTAGTCCGTTCGTCCATCGGGCTCCGCTCTGGTCGTGTCTTCCTCGTCCGTACGTCGGTCGCTGGTTGATTTCAAATTGGCGTGAGAAGAGGAAGAGAAAGAGGTATATTCAAGGAATATTCTTATTTACGGGTTGATTATACGGGTCTGACTTCGCCCGCACCGGCCTGCATATGCACTTTTCCGCGAACTGCAAAACACTTATGCGGGTTGGGATTTTACAGGGTCTGCTAGAGATGCTCGCTCAACGGTACAAGATCAAGGAGCTCAGGAAGATCAGCCAGGAGGAGATCTCGGAGTTCATGGAGGAGTTCGACATGCTCGACGCTGACCACAACGCCACGCCCTCTGACCTCACCGTCACGCAGGCCACCGCTTGATTAGTTGGACCATTTCTTAGCATTTATTATTGATTTTTCAGGAGCCGACAGAGAGCTCATTGTCGACGTCCAAGCAAGTGGTGAAAAATGGTGTGTATTTTCAGGTATACACATTTTCTATCATCAAGGCTTCCAACATTTTTGCTACTTCCAGCTGCAAATTTATCACCCAGATAGCCAACAAACGTTGCGAAAAAACAGAGTAGGCTTGTCTAGAAGAATAAAGCAGAGCAATTACATGTTATTAAAAGTAAACAAAATATTGTTCAGAAAAATTCAGATAGCACGCACAAACTTTGTTTTAATAGAAGTACCATTTTGAAATCAAATTCCATAGCCATGCAAATAGAAAAAATCTATGTGTAGTATTTTTTTTGGATTAGTTACGGAGTAAAATACATGCACTACACCCGGGCTCAGATCAGCCCGGTCGTGTACAGTAAACTTGTTTTAAACAGTAATAAATTTAAAAGGACAGCTGATTTTTTGTGGTGCAACATGCTATGTGTATGATGCCCGTGCAAAATTTGGTGAAGTTTAGATATTAAAGGAGCTTACGGAAAAAAGAATTTTGGATGCTTGAGAAACTTTTAAAACAACACTGTTTACACTCAATTTTGTCTTTTTCTGTCATGAGCTCCTCGAATGTCCAAACACGCCAAAAATTTGAACGAACATCACGCCTTTGAGCATCTTGCACCATATTTTTGTTCCTGCTATTTGCAAATTTACTGTTCATCAAGTATAGATGAGCCACTCGCAAAAGAAAAATATTAGAAAAAAAGAGTATAGATGAGCCGGGGCACCGAATTGTATGAGGCTACAAGTACATGACTAACCAGCTAATGCCCGGCACCTTGTGGAAATTTATAATAATATTTTTCAAGAATAAAATTAGAGTATACGAGAATAATGGCACTTCACACTCTCGTTGTATATGAACGGTGGCGGACCTAGCAGTAAATCGAGGATGGTTGCGGACGGGAACGTTTGGTTCCTAGGTGTATATACATCCCATGTAAAATAGTAATTATACAAAAGTAAACAAAAACTGAAAATATTTTTGAAATAAAGTTGATATTATTGTACTCGTAAAAATCATGAAGAAAAAACCCGTTGACTTTAGGGAAAAAGCAAAATTTTAAGGCCAAATAGGTGTACATTAGTGTCAACAACGCTCTTATATTATAAGACGGAGGGAGTAACTTATACTCAATAGGTGTACATAGCAATAAATCTTTTTTGCCCTGAAGTCGTAGGGGTGTTTTACTTCGCGAAAATTTATAATAGTGCAAATGAAAGTCAAATTTATTCAAAAAATAAATTCTGGATCTTTTGACTTTTTTCTTCATATATGGTGCATATACACCCGAGAACCAAAGGGCATTTCCCGGTTGGTTGCATGTTATAATACATCGTGATCTTCTGACTTCGAAGGATGATTTATTGTTGAAAATAAAAAATAAAAATGGATGGCATGGAGGGTTTACATGTTCTTGGTGAAGTGTAGGGTCTGCCTGCGTAGAAAGAAAATTCAACGAATAAAGGGATTGCATGTGTCCAGTGAAGTGGGATATGTGCATGTTGAAGAAATAGAAGTACTGTACTCAGCTATTTAGATACATATGATTACTGGAGTATATGATGGATAAATATGAACTTAATTCACCCGCAAATAAAAGGACTTAATTAAGATTTTAAGAAAAGCCGCATCGCCCCCCGCAAGGCGGCCGGGAGGCCCCGAGATCTTGTCGGCCGGACTCCCCCTCTCCTCCTCCTCCTCCCTCGCCGCCGCCCAGGGGCACGGCCAGGCGAAGCCTTGCCGTTGCCGGTGGCGGCGGGGACTCGGGGTCCTCCCGCTCGTGTGGGGCTGGCGCGGGCCAGTGCCTCTGGGCCGGACATCACGGCGGGTGGTGGCGGCGTTCCGGCAATTCCGTTCCTCTGCGGCAGGCGGCTTCGCGGCCACCAGGGACGACGGCGGCATGACCAGATCGGTCGGCGGCGGCGCGGCCGGATCTAGGCCCAGGCATGGGCCTTAGCCAGTGGATTGCGGTCGGCGCGGTGGTGGGTGCGACACGTCGGCAGCTGGGCGGATCCGTCGGGATTCTACCCTTGTCTGGTCCATGACAGCGCGGGCTACTCCGAGGGAAACCCTAGATCTCCTTGGGATCGAGCGATGGCGGTGCTTTTGCGTCGTAGTCCCTCTTCAGGGCATCGTTTTGGAGTTTGCTTCGGCTGAAGGGACCAATGACGCGCGCGGCGCACGCCTGGTGGCATGACTGCCGGTGAGAATCGCGCCGACTACGGTCATGGCGGACGATGGCGGCGTCTGTGACGTCGTTCCCTTCTCAAGGCATCGTCGTTGCAGTTTGCGTCATCGGGCTCGGGATGCTCCGGGGGAAACCCTAGATCTGGGTCTACCGGATCGGACGATGATGGCCTTCGCAGTATCGCTTTCCCTCCTGGGGGCATCGTTTTGAAGCAAGTGATGGCTGGAGGGGACAAGAGGAGGAGCAGTGTTACATCTACCGCAAGGCCGACGACGGATCTCGGCAGCATGGCGCTGCGGAGGTTCGGCGACGGACACGTACAGGATGGTGGCGTTGTCTGGCACCATGGTGGCGTCGGCGATAGACCAGGCAAGGTCGATGCGTTAGTTCCTGCTCTGGAGTTGGACCGGTGGAAGATGGCGGCGGCAGCCTCTGAGAGTGCGCCGGTCTGGTGTGTGACCCAGTCTTGGTATGTGGTTAGACTGGGGCATCCGGCTTTAGATGTTAGGCTTCGGTGTGATGTTTGTTTGGTATTTGGCTCGGACATTTGGCACCCCTTCGTCAAGGGGATAGGAGTAGCAACATGTGTTGTCTAGATGGTGGCTTCAGACTTACTGATGTATTACTTTGTATGGTTTTTATGAATAATTAATAAAATGGATACATGCATCGTCCAGATGCAGAGGCCGGGGTATATTCTCCTTTTCAAAAAAAAGATTTTAAGCCGCGTGGTTCAAATTGTTTCAACCAACTCATGATTAAAAGCTCTCTCATTGCTGTTGGCTCAGATTTTTTTATTTATTTTTGATTGCTAAAGTGCATTGCCTAATTTATTCGTTGCCACACATCATTTCCTAGAGGGATCACTGGTTAAGGTGCTTCGTTGTGCTGGGGATGACCACGACGAGCCATTTCGTTTGATGTTGTAAGTGAACGACATCGCGTGTTCTGGAGCACATATGCACCATATGGGATCACAACAATTTGAAGCATATATACCGATTTGCAACTTGAAGGTACATGTGTTCGAAGAGTTGCACGTACCACCCACCCTGAAGGATATGATTATATGAACCTAAGATCATAGTAAAACATACTCCCTCCGTTTCTAAATATAAGTCTTTATAGAGATTTCATTATGGACTGTATACGGAGCAAAATGAGTAAAATCTATACTCTAAAATGTATTTATATATATCCGTATGTGGTTAATAATGAAATCTCTCTAAAGACTTATATTTAGGAACGGAGGGAGTATCTTGCAAGGTAGCCTGTCGAACCACGCCTAATTGTTTACAACGAGCGAAAGAAACAACACGTGAAACCAGTTAATAAAATTAGCCCGATACCACCATCTTTACCACAAACGTCATGAGAATTTGGATAACAAGCTATTAGAAACACACTCGATCAGAACATATATAGTTGGAGATGTAGCCATCACCGCCACAAGATACTCTCACCGTTAATATTATTCATCACCAAGAATGCAGAATAAATTATTCTTCACCTGAGGTAATCTTACGATTGCTTCATAAATAAATTACGTTTGGAATACAAATAGTTACATTCATATTAATTCACTATGTAAAATTTGATATAAGAAAACAAAAAAAATTTAAGACCAGAAATATCGCATTTTATGTATATTTTACACTATGTTTTTACGTTTATAATTTTACGTAACATTAAAAAAAATTACGGCGAGTATATATTTTCTTACGTTGTCTTTTTACGCATGAAATAAGATAAAATTTTCGAAACTTAAAAATATGGTGCATTGACGTCAAAATAGAGAGGGGATGAAGAATAACTATTCCTCACCCAGGGTGACGAATATCTCATATCTGGGCCGGGCGCGGAGGCCCAGCGAACCAAGCCTACTTATTTTCTTCCCACACAGCTAGAGAAACCCATTCGCCGCATGGTGCGTCAGATAGTCAAAACTTCGCACAGCTCACCCAATACTGGGCCGGGCCGTTTTCGTTTTATCCCGTGTTCTGTTTTTTTCGTTCCTTTCTCTTTCTCTTTCCAATTTCCTTTTACTATTTCTCCCTTCCAAGTATAATTTCTTTTTTTCTTTTTCATAAATTTAAAATTTTCAAACTCAGAATTTCAAATTTTGTTCAAATTTTTGATAAATTCCAAAATTCCAAAAAAGTTCCCGTTTAAAAAAGTTAGGACCTTTAATTCCTTTTTGTCATTCCGAAATTTGTTCAATACAAAAAATGGTCCCAATTTTTAAAATATTGTTTGTGTTTCCACAATTATTTGAGATTTCCAATAATTGTATTTGCATTTTAGAAGTGTTCAAAATTCGAAAATATTGTTTGTTTTAGTGAAATATTCACAAATTTAAAATAATTTCGCATTAAAAAACACATTTTCAATAATTGTTCTGAATGTTAAATATATGTTTTTTAAACTGTTCACTAATTCAAAAAATGTTCGTGTTTTTATAAAAGGTCGATGTTTTCAGAAAAGTTCTGTGAATTTCAAAAAATACCAATTTCTATTTTGTTCATGTTTTTGGAAATGTTAGGAATTTTTAAAAAACTGTTAGGGATTTAAATAATTGCTCATGTTTCGAAGAATATTCAGAAATTTATTCTTTTTTTATGAAAAGGTCAACAAAATTGGAAAATGTTTTGAATCTGACGCTGCACTATTTTCTTAAATATTCTAGTTGGTCTTTGGTTATTAGGACTCGTGTGTTCGACTAGCTAGGAGCATGTCGTCAGGTCTTTGATTTATGTGCTAGAATTAGTAATCCATCTGGTTACTACATCGTACGAGACACCGACAACCCCACCACTATGTAGATCTTGTGGGCAAAACATGACCCGCGAGAAGACTGCAGCTCCTCGCTCTGTCGGCCACCGCTGCGCACACTATTTTCGGAGGACACATCATTTCTATCCCATTGCTTCTCATAAAAAAATATCTCTCCCGCTGCAACGCACGGGCATATGTGCTAGGGAATTAAAATTGCTATCTGAATGTTGAATCACAACCCTCCTCCTCTTGTGCTGGTAAAGGCATTGGAGGCGTGGAAAAATGACATGGCCAATATTCTAGTTCACACGGGCATATGTTTCCTTCTTTCAAGTTACTATTGATCTCGATATCTAGCACCGACTTATTTAGCTTGCATATTTCCTATGGATGAAAATAATCATCTTTAGATATGTATCAGACATTCAGGGTCTTAGTTACTTGTAAGATTCATAAAATACACGAATATAGAAAATACACGAGTGGTATATGTTCTTGATTGCTATATGAATAAAAACCACCGGAATTAGCACCAAAGGGTGTTTGATACACAACCAAATGGAGGAAATGAAAACAGAGGTTAGAGTGGATGTATTTTTTCTCTCCAAAACAACATAAATTATTCCTTGTGAAAAAGATATAAGGATTCAATCAAGTCCTTAAAAAAATATGGAATTCCGTTAAACTAGGAGCCATCAATGTCGTGTCGTCACAGTGCACGACCTAGTTCTGACATTGTTTAAGGGAAAATGATCCGATCAGTTGAGAATCTAAGAAGGAGGTACATAGTCTACTACAGTTTTTATCACAGTATAGAGGTTTTCCCTGTTTTAGCTCTTAGCAAATTTTAGGCTTAGTTAGTGATTGTCTAAAACACCGTACACATGCAAGTCTACAAAAGAGTAAAATGTGAAATCAAAACTTGCAAGCAAGGTGAATCGATGTGAGGTTAGAGATTGCAAATATGGGAAATCTCGTCGATGTTTTTCCCTAGTTCAGATAGTTGACGCCATCACACTCCATGTTGATGGAGGCTTCAAACCAAGAAGGTCTCAGTCGCCATATCCATGAAGGTCCCACAGGGATTAACCAACTTATTTCCACCATGGCCTAGGAACAAGACGATTTAGCATCGCTCAGGGTAGATTTTCATGTAGTATGCAATCCTCAAGCTCTCACAATTTTTTCCATCCATGCACGCCTTAAAGGCTACCAAACACACCTAGTTAATCTAGGAGGTGCACGCCCTCCAACAGTAACAAAATATGGTTGATTAATGATGAATATATTGCTTCTACTTCAATACTCCTGCACACTCAAACACACATATGATGGATCCTCGGAATTGGAGAGGTTGGGTGTCAGAACAACAGGTTTGAGGCCTCCTTTGGAGTGTAGAAATTTTGTAGGAATCCCATAAGATAGAGTTTGTATAGGAATTTTTTTTAGAGCCTATTGGTTGGAAGGAATAGAATCCTATTCCTATGGAGGAATTCTTCCTATCCTTCATATTTTATAGGAAAATATACATTAGTCAAGGAAAAAAATCCTATGATGTGAACCAAAGGGCATCTTCTTTTCTATTCCTATTCATAGAATTTCAGATACATGTCATCTCATTTCCTGTGACTTTCATTTTCCTATGACTTTCCTATCCTATGAACCAAAGAAGACATGAAAGAAGAGAGAAGAGAAATTCAAATGTCCCATGGATGTCGGAGTATCAGGGCATCTCTGATGCAGATCCTTAAACGGACCTCATCAAATGTTCATGGATACGTTTGGACATGTCCGCGAACATTTGGCCGGCTGCCGACCATCCACCCCTATCCCTCAAATGTCCGCCCCTCCGTCTTTTCCTATACTCAGAATATTAAAAAAAAATTCTGTACTATTAAAGGGGAGGCCGTGTGCCGTTCGTCTCGTCCCCTATAGTCACTAATGCGAAGCAATTTTGAAACCAAGCTATTAAAGAGGAGTCTGTACGTCGTTCATCTCGTCCCCTGTAGTCACCAATGCAGGAAAAAAATTAAAACCAAGCGCCAAATCAATTTGAAAACCGGGTTATTAATGCAATTAATTAGCAAGTTAGTTAATTATGCATGCAGTTAATTAGGAGTATATGTTGAATAGGGATTTTTTTCCGTGGTGTGTCATTTTGGAAACTGAGGTACTAATGCAATTAATTAGCTTTTTTTAGGCAACATCTTGAAGCTTTATTAACTCGTCACAATGTTTACAGGCACGGATGGTAAATTCCCGGGGTTTCCTAACCAAACATGGCGGCCACCACCGAGAGATAAAGCATGCTTCACTATGTTGTGAGCTTCATAATTAGAGCTCTTAAACTCATGACTAAAATTGCAAAACTCAAAAGCCACAGAGTGGTCTAGTATTTCATGTACTATTGCGCCATAGCTTGCCCGATTTTCCTTATGTAAGCTTTGAACCACCAGCTTACAATCTGAGGCAACTTGAATTCGTCTGAGATATAAGTCATCTGCCAAAGCAAGAGATTCCCTGGTTGTCGTGTTTTTGTCACGGCAGACGGCCTAAGGAAAGGACTTAGTCGTGGAGCCATCGCGCAGGTTAGCTTAAAGGGGTTAAAGCGGACAAGGGACGCAGAGAGTTTATACTGGTTCGGCCCCTTGCGGTGAAGGTAAAAGCCTAATCCAGTTGTTGTGGAATTTGCTAGGGTTTCGATGACCAGGGAGCGAATACACTTTTCCTGAGTCTCGAGTTGTTGTCTGTTGTCCTAAACCGCCGCCGGGCCGTCCCCTTATATACATGGGTTGACGCTCGTCGGTTTACAGAATCCCGAGGCCGGCTCATAAACGTGTCCGGCTCGGTCTCTGCTCTTTCTATCTTACAACACAAGTTTACATATCAATGCCGGTTTATGTCTATAGGCCTTAAACCGGCCTTGGGCCCTGGGCCTTCTCAAAGCATCACCGTCTTTGTCTTCACGGGCTTCAGATATAGTGAACCATCATGGGGTTAACTCGGCCTCTCCTGGCCGGTTTACGCCCAGTAGTAATATCCCCAACATTAGGCCCCAGATTGATTTGAACTGGTTCATGTCAATCCTCAATGCATCATCATCTTCACAGAAATTTTGTAAACCGCCGTGACGTCACCTTCCAGGACCATGATAAATCGCCATGACGTCATCTGTTATTAAAAACTGCGCATAACCCATCTTCATTAATGGGCCTCCGACAATCGAGGTAACAAAGTTGTCACATATCCCATTTTTCGGGCTCCTCGATTCTCGCGCTTGCCTTTTATCCATTCACCTTATAAATAGGTCGAGGGGTCCCTTTCGATTTTCCCCCTCTTGCTTCTTCCCGTCGTCTTCTTCCTCGCGCCGACCGACCTTCAAGCTCTGCTGCTGCCGTCGTCCTTCGCCTCTGCCTCAACGACGGCCGCTGCATCAACCTGACCGTACCAGAGAAATGCGGCGATCCTCCGCTGCTTCCTCAACACCAGTAAGTTCCTCCTTTCCTCACTCCAGATCCACCATTAGGGTTCGGTGTTCTTCATAGTTCTTCAAAGTTCTTGAAGTTGTTCTTCCTTGTTCCTCTTCAGTAATACCAATGGCTAGTTAGATCTGATTTCTCCAGCGCCCTTGTAGTTTAAACTCCTTTTTTCTTTGTTAGGGCATAAAACTCATCTGAACTTGCTGAACTCTTCAAACGCTTGAAACTAGGTCAGAATATATTTTGATTTTCCAACGCACGGTAGATCTGAAATTACCATGTCAAGCCGTGAAACTTGTTTTTCCTTCACTTATGCACCTTTAGACATATATCTTCAATGCAAAATTAGGCGGTTTAACCTCATAGAAAAATGATGACCCAGTATATACCATTAGTCCCCTGTTGAACCGCCAATGCCTTTGTCATTGTACTGTCTCCATTGTCAGACTCCGGTTTACCAATAACAAACCCCGGTTTAACAATATGCATACATCCTTGTATCGCTTTATAGTTGTCCACTGTGAATCTTAAACCGGCAATAATCATATTTCAGCTTCTCATTGCAATGGCCAAGCAAGTCTATGAATGCAACTGGGCTCCTTCCCGGGAAACGGAATTTCAGTTAAACAGATGCGTCGCAACGGGCGCTTTAGCCAAGAAAGATGTCATCCACTGGAGGGCCCCTTGCCCGAAAAATCCTCCTACACCCAAGGACGGAGAGGTAGTCATTTTTGTTGACCATCTGGGCCGAGGCTTTAGCCCTCCCGGTTCAAAATTCTTCCGAGATGTGCTGGCTAGTTTTCAACTTCACCCTCAGGACATCGGTCCAAATTCTGTGACCAACATCTGCCACTTCCAAGTCTTCTGTGAGGCTTATCTGCAAGAGGAACCTACAGTTGAACTGTTTAGGGATTTCTTTCACTTAAACCGTCGTACAGAGTTCACAGATGGACCCAATACTGAATTGGGCGGAATGGCAGTTCAGAAAAGGAAGGAAGTCACCTTCCCTCATCCCAAGCTCCACAGTCACCCCAAAGAGTGGAACCAGACCTGGTTTTATTGCAAGGATACATCTCCAACTGATGAAAACCCCCTGCCAGGTTACCGCCCTCACCGCCTTAGCAATACGCATCCTTTCCCTCAGAGGTAAACAGCAAAGGAAAGGGCCATCTATGCCCCACAGCTGTCGAAGCTTAGAGCCTTTATGGCAAACGGTTTAACAGGTGTTGATTTTGCTCGTTGCTGGATCAGCTGGAGCGTTCTACCCATAAGCCGGCGCCCCGGCTTGATGTGTGAATACACAGGGAGTTTGACCGACCCTCAACGGCACATTAATATTCAACTGACAGAGGCTGAAATCACTGAGGCTGTCAAGAAAATGTTGAATGAACCGGAGGCCGTCAGCGGCCAGACCGGACTAAGTCCTTTCTGCACCTTCAACAAACCGCCATCTGTAAGAATTATATAACCTCCTTGTCATAAGTTGCTTATTTCAAAATATTCTCTGAAAGTTTGTCTGATTTTGCCAGGGTGATGATCCATTCTGGAATAAAAAACCACAAGATAAACCGGCAAAACCGCAAGACAAACCGGCCAAGCCAGTTCGCCCAAAGACCAAGGTTGTCAAAAAACCTGCCAAGAAAAGGACCACCGCGTCTTCCGAGCCAAATGCTGATGACGATGTGGCTAATCCGGACTCAGAGGTAGAACTTGACTCTCTTGGTTCATTTTTCATACACCTCATTGACAATGATTTTTATTAGGACGACGCTGAAGGCAGTCAAGCTGATGACATAGAGGTAATCATTCTTTCCTCCGATTCAGATCCTCTGCCAACATCGAAAATCCGTCGAGCAAACCGGGAAGTAAAATTTTCTCACCCTCTTGCTTACTTGGACCCCAACTTTCTTTTGAAGACGCAGCAACATGAAGCTTGCCGCACGACCCGGCACAGCGGCCAGGTAGTTACTCCGCCGGTTTACCGAACACTCCGGTTCGGAAACGTCGATCAGAGGTCTCTTATACTCTTGACACTTCTTGCCCCAAGGCGGGTTGTTTCCGACAGCCTCTTAATCCATCTGATTCAAATTATCAGGGCACTTCCCACTCATCTTCTGGCGAGTCATCAGCCACAAAGCTTCCACCCCTCAAAACGGTTCCTCGGTGAGTCATACCTTTAATTTGTATTTTCACTGCCTTATGCTTAACACAATATCTTGACCTTTTATCTTTGTTCTTCTTAGTGCCAAGCCAAGACCCAGCAAAAAGGCTCGGTTAAATAAACCGGCTGATGATAATGTGGTTGTTGAACCGGAGAAAACTCCAGATCCGGAAAAGACCGACACTGACGCCATGCTTAATGATCCGCTGCCTCAAGACCATGACTTTTCTACTGAACAAGTGGAGGTTGATACCACAAGCCATGTTGACCAGCCAACCAGCCCCATCCTTACTGCTGACAAACCGGTCAGTCCAGCTAAGGAGACTGACAAACCGTCAACTCCAGCGAAGGTTGCTGATGATAAAGAAGACGATATCATGATTACTGGTACTGCCCATACCACTCCAGCGAAGGCTGCTGATGATAAAGAAGGACGAGCTTTCTGCTATTGGTAAAGGAAAATGGAACGCCGACTTGTCAAGCTACGCCCATCTCAATGCTCAAGACATTCATTCCGGCTTCTTGAATTGTCTGTATACCAGCCGCGACTATGAAGCCGGTTTGGTCAACTTGATGAAGGAACGATATGAGGTAACATAACTATTTTTCTCTTTTGTCCAATTGTAGTTTATCAACTCCAGTAGGCCCCAAGTGACGGTTTATGATACCAATCTAAACCGTGACTTAGTAATAACTGTATATTTGCAACACGGCATCTTTTTCGTTGGTGTAGCCCCCAAGGGTCGGTTTAACTTTATAAAGATGAACCGGGACTTTTAAAAAATTCTCAAATGAGCAATTAGAGCAAACATACATTAGCCCCCAAGTGCCAAGAGGAATACTTGTATTGTGCTTGGGACTTTGCAGAAATTTCTGATCCAGAGCAAATATGCAGTAGCCCCGAAGTATCAGGTGCATAACTTGTTATGGGCTTGGTACTTTAACTCATAATATGTCTCTTCCTTACAGGCTGAGCTGAGCAAAAAAGAATCTCAAACTGCCGATCTACAAGAAAATATCAAGTCCCAGCAAGCCGAAACTTCCAAGGCAAAGGATGAGCTGACAAGCGCTTTAGCCGCTATGGAAAAGCTAAAGGAGAATTTCAACAAGGAGCGGGCGGATTGGAACACAGAGAAATCCGCTTTGCAGAAAAGAGCCGAGGACGCAGAAGCAGCTCTCAAACCGGTGGTAGATGAGCTGACTGTTGTAAAGCGGCAAGTACATGCTATGACTGCTGCTGTGTTTGGTACGCATCCTTGCTCTATACTTTTAACATGTCTTCCCATGTGTTTCCTATTTACTGATATTTATAATGATGCAGGAACTCGCATTAGTCATCTGGGCTTTGATGTACAGAAGAAGCTGAAGGCTGCTTACACGCTGATAGAGCAATTGTACACCGGCGCTCAACGAATTATCTGCACCGCTTCTCACAATAAGCCGCCCCCGACGTTAATCAAGGATACTTTAGACAGGCTATCTATGCTGCCTGCCCGGGTTGAAGAGCTAAAGAGATCTGCTGCAAGGGCTGGCGCTCTGACTGCACTAACCCGAGCAAAAGCATGGGTGCCTGATCTTGATCCGGTGGACGTGGCTAAAGGCTACCCAAGCTTAAAAGAGGATGGATCAGAATTTGTCAATGAAGATCTCCGCGCCATAAACCGGGAAGTACGTCCACTGGCTTGTCAACTCGCTGAAGAGGCTGATCTTTCATTTTACCAGGCGAGTTACGACACCAACAACAAACGGGTTGCTGCACCGATTCCTGAGGCTCAAAACCTGATCCCTCCAATCCGTAAGCACACTTATGCCCCTGACATTGAACCATCCACCCTTATAAGCGATGAAGTTGTGTTCCAAGCATTAACTGGGATTGACTGGACAACTGTTGACTTCCAGCCGCTGGGTAGAGACGAAGAGGATGAACCGGTGCAAGATGATCCGCAGCCGTCAGGTCAAGCTGGTAACCAACCATAATCCGGAGGCCGGTTTAGTCTTCCACGTGCTGCAGGACGTATTTGAGAAAACAATTATCCTTTTAGGCACTGAAACGCCTTGTAATAGGCTAGTTAAAACACTTCGTCTGTTATGCCTTCGTGCATATTTATCTGCAATTGATGCTTGCTAATCCGCCAGGCTTAAGATATGATGTTCATAATCCATAGCAATTTACTCAAGCTATCCCTGCAGATAAAAAGCTTAAAGCGCCCTGGCGGTTTACCACCGGGCGGGTCATAATGCCCAAATATATATATATATATATATATATATATATATATATATAACCAAGGTTTATAACCAAAGTTATAAAAAGATAACCAAATATGGAAATACGTGATACCTGTGACCTTGAGTCATAATGTTGGCTGACCAACTTTGTAGTGAGGGTAACAACCCTAATCCGGAGCATCAGTAACTCCTCTTATATGATGCCGGTTTACAATAAAACCGTTCCGGGTTGTGATAAACACTGGTTTATTCAATACTGGTGACTTTGAGTCGAAACCAGACCGGGCTGATAGTATCCGGATTATAACTTGATCATGTACTGACAACTTGGAGTTGACAGCCTAACCGGGTTGATGAACACCGGTTTAAAAACATCACAAATCTTGTCAAAAGAGAGAAAAACTTAGCAAAAAGCAAATAAAAACCCTTGTAGTCGAGGCTTTTCACGGGTTGCCAGGCCCCAAATTCGAGGCTTTTCATGGGCTACCAGGCCACTGAGTTAAACCATTTTTGCAAAGCCTTTTAAGATGGCCCTCAATCCTTAACCAAACATCATTTTAACTTGACAAGTTCAGGGTCTTATTAGAGTAACTTGTCAAAGTTTGATGGGTCATACTAGGTTTACCTGGGCAGAGTGACTTACTTAAAGAGGCAGGCTAACCCGGGGTTTTAGGTGTATACACCAGGCTTCCAAGCCATGGCTTGATAGCCTATTACAAGTGTAGATTCTTTGTTCATTTCGACAGCAAAGAATCCCCAAGTAACATTTTGAGCTGTGCTCAGTGGGTGCCCATGTTTGAGTTGTTGTTTTATAACACTCTCTTTGGCCCCAGATTGATTTGGCTTTGAGCCGATCAAGAGGTGTGACTATGGTTCGGATATGACCAAGCCCCCAAGTGATGTTGTGGCATTGCGCCGATCAAGAGGTGTAGCTATGGTTCGGATACGACCAAGCCCCCAAGTGATATTGTATAAAGCTTTGATAAGCTAAATCAAGGGGTAAACCGGACGCCGCTTTATAAACAGAAGCTCCATGTAACCACACATGATGTAAGAAAAACAACAGATACGCCGCTTTAGCTGAGGTTCCGGTTTATATATTGATCATAATATATACATTGTCATAGCTATGTACATAAGCAGAGCCTATGGCTCAAGTATAGTAGGGTCGAAGATGAGCTATATTCCACGGCCGGTGGGTCTCCTCCTCTGATTTACGTGAGTCTTTGTGCTCTCGAACATCGATTAAGTAGTATGACCCGTTGTGCAGATTCTTGCTGACCACAAAGGGTCCTTCCCAAGGGGGGGATAGCTTGTGCATATCCGTCTGATCCTGGATGAGTCGGAGCACCAAATCGCCTTCTTGAAAGGTTCTGGTTATAACCCGGCGGCTGTGATAATGACGCAAATAACGGGCTGCTGCCATGTCACGCTCCTCATCTAACAGGTCGAGAGCTTCCTGCCATGCCTTCTCATTGTCCGCTTCGACATATGCCACTACACGGGGTGAGTCATGACGGATGTCACTAGGAAGAACCGCCTCCGCACCATAAACCATGAAAAAAGGCGTGTATCCCGTCGATCTGTTGGGTGTGGTATTGATGCTCCATAACACAGAAGGTAACTCCTCAACCCAACAACCCGGCGTCCGTTGCAAAGGAACCATAAGCCGGGGTTTGATGCCTCTCTTGATTGGCCCTCTCCGCTTGACCATTGGACTAGGGGTGAGCCACTGATGATACGTCAAGCCGGATGTGTTCACGTTGACAGAACTCCTTCATGGCACCCTTTGACAGATTGGTACCATTGTCTGTTATAATGTTGTGTGGAAAGCCAAACCGGAAGATCACCTTTTTTATGAATTGAACCGCCGTAGCTGCATCACACTTACTGACTGGCTCTGCCTCCACCCACTTCGTGAATTTATCAACCGCCACCAAAAGGTGGGTCTTCTTGTCCTTGGATCTCTTGAAGGGCCCAACCATATCCAGCCCCCAAGTTGAAAACGGCCAAGTGATTGGAATCATCCTCAATTCTTGAGCCGGTACATGAGCGCGTCGTGAGAATTTTTGACATCCATCACACCTTTTGACCAAGTCCTCGGCATCAGCATGAGCTGTTAACCAATAAAAACTGTGACGAAACGCCTTGGCCACCAGAGACTTTGAACCGGCGTGGTGACCACAATCTCCTTCGTGGATATCACGCAAAATTTCACGGCCTTCTTCAGGAGACACACAGCGTTGAAACGCCCCTGTCACACTGCAATGATGTAACTCTCCATTGATAATAGTCATGGACTTGGACCGCCGGATTATCTGCCTGGCCAAAGTCTCATCCTCTGGTAACTCGCCCCGGTTCATATATGCCAGATATGGAACCGTCCAATCCGGAATAACATGAAGAGCCGCCACCAACTGAGCCTCTGGATCAGGAATAGCCAAATCCTCTTCACCAGGGAGCTTGACGGACGGATTATGCAGTACATCCAGGAAGACATTAGGTGGAACTGGTTTACGTTGGGAACCCAAGCGGCTTAAAGTGTCTGCTGCTTCATTCTTCCGCCGGTCCACATGATCCACCTGATAACCTTTGAAGTGACCTGCAACAATATCCACCTCACGACGATATGCCGCCATGAGTGGGTCTTTGGAGTCCCAAGTGCTGGACACTTGTTGAGCCACCAGGTCCGAGTCACCGAAGCAGTTAACTCGGCTTAGGTTCATCTCCTTAGCCATCCGAAGACCATGGAGTAAGGCCTCATATTCAGCTGCATTGTTAGTGCAAGGGAACATTAAACGGAGAACATAACAAAACTTATCACCTCATGAGGAAGTTAATACGACTCCAGCCCCCGAGCCCTCCAATTGCCTGGACCCATCAAAATGAATAGTCGAATAAGTATGATCCGGCTTCTCTTCTGGCGCCTGTAGTTCTGTCCAATCATTAATGAAATCCACAAGTGCCTGAGATTTGATCGCCGTTCTGGGCATATATTTTTAACCCGTGAGGCCCAAGCTCAATAGCCCACTTAGCAATCCGGCCAGTTGCTTCCCTGTTCTGGATTATATCCCCCAAAGGAGCAAAACTGACCACAGTGATGGGATGACCTTGGAAATATTGCTTAAGCTTCCAGCTTGCCATGAAAACTCCATACACCAGCTTCTACCAATGTGGGTACCTTTGCTTGGACTCAATAAGTACCTCACTGATATAATAAACCGGCCGTTGAACCGGATACTCTTTGCTGGCTTCCTTGCGCTCCACCACAATAGCCACGCTAACAGCCCTGGCGTTAGCTGCCACATATAGCAACAATGGCTCTTTGTCAACCGGAGCAGCGAGAACTGGCGGATTAGCCTGCTGCCGCTTTAAGTCCTCAAATGCTTCATTAGCGGCGTCACTCCAGACGAAGTTATCCGTTTTCTTCAGCATCTGATACAAAGGGATGGTCTTCTTGCCAAGGCGACTAATAAACCGGCTCAACGCGGCAATCTGGCCTGCCAGGCGTTGAACATCATTGATACACTTTGGTTTGGCCAAAGAAGTGATGGCTTTGATCTTTTCCGGATTAGCTTCAATGCCCCTGTTAGACACCAAAAAGCCCAAGAGCTTGCCTGCCGGTACACCAAAAACACACTTGGCCGGATTAAGCATCATTTTATAGACCCGGAGGTTATCAAAGGTCTCCTTCAAGTCATCAATCAATGTCTCCTCCTTCCTTGATTTCACCACAATATCATCTACATATGCATGAACATTGCGGCCGATCTGATTATGAAGACAATTCTGTACACACCGCTGATAAGTCGCCTGGGCACTCTTGAGCCCAAAGGGCATAGATACATAGCAGAAGGCTCCAAAGGGAGTTATGAAGGCTGTCTTCTCCTGGTCCTTAACTGCCATTTTGATCTGATGGTAACTAGAATACGCATCTAGAAAGCTCAAACGCTCGCAACCCGCCGTAGCATCAATGATTTGATCAATACGAGGGAGGGAAAAAGGATCTGCTGGACAAGCTTTGTTGAGATCTGTGTAGTCCACACACATACGCCAAGTGCCGTTCTTCTTGAGCACCAGCACCGGATTAGCCAACCACTCGGGATGAAACACTTCGATGATAAACCCAGCCGCCAAGAGCCTGGCAACTTCTTCTCCAATAGCCTTGCGTGTTTCTTCATTGAACCGGCGAAGAAATTGCTTGACCGGTTTATACTTGGGCTCAACATTGAGAGTGTGCTCAGCGAGTTCTCTCGGTACACCTGGCATGTCAGAAGGCTTCCACACAAAGATGTCCCGATTCTCACGGATGAACTCGATGAGCGTGCTTTCCTATTTCGGATCCAAGTTAGCGTTGATGCTAAACTGCTTGGAGGAATCGCCAGGCACGAAATCAACAAGCTTAGTCTCATCAGGCGATTTAAACTTCAGGGCCGGATCATGCTCTGTAGTTGTTGGTTTCTTCAATGAAGTCATATCTGCCGGATCAACATTGTCTTTGTAAAACTTCAACTCTTCTGTTGCACAAACCGACTCAGCATAAGCCGCATCACCTTCTTCACACTCCAAAGCGATCTTGCGGCTCCCATGCACTGTTATAGTTCCCTTGTGACCCAGCATCTTAGGCTGCAGATAGACATAACAAGGTTGTGCCATAAACTTAGCATAAGCTGGCCGTCCAAACAGGGCATGATACGGGCTTTTGCTTTTCACCACTTCAAAGGTTAATGTTTCTGATCTCGAGTCATGCTCATCTCCGAAAGCCACCTCCAAAGCTATTTTACCAACAGGATATGCCGATTTACCAGGCACCACACCATGGAACACCGTATTGGACAGTTTAAGATTTTTATCTGTTAACCCCATGCGACTGAAAGTTTCATAATAAAGGATATTGATACTACTCCCTCCATCCATGAGTATCTTAGTGAACTTATAACCTCCCACCTGAGGCGCCACCACCAATGCCAGATGACCCGGATTGTCAACCCGGGGTGGATGATCCTCTCTACTCCACACGATCGGCTGCTCAGACCAGCGTAAGTAATGGGGCACCGCCGGTTCAACGGAGTTTACTGCCCTCTTATGAAGCTTCTGATCGCGCTTGCACAAGCTAGTGGTGAAGACATGATACTGCCCACTATTCAACTGTTTTGGGTTGCTCTGATAACCCGACTGCTGCTGTTGCTGCTAATTGCCCTGATGATTATAACCACCTTGGTTGCCCTGATTGCCTTGATTGTTATGTCCACCCTGATTACCGTGGAAGCCTGAACCGGAATTGCCTCCACCATAACCCGACCCATGAGATCCGGGGCCTGAACCGCCACCCGGTCCATGATCATACCGAAAGAGATCAAAAAAATTGAACTCCTGCATGATATAACAATCCTTCCAGAGGTGCGTGGACGGTGTCTCCTTCGTTCCATGTTTTGGGCAAGGCTGGTTCAACAGATAAGACAGGCGGTCCGGGTTAGGACTTGGCCCTCCACCACGCTGGGGCAGTTTACCCTTACGCCGCTAACCCTTGTCCTGCGCATTGGTATTAGCCATAAAATCTAGGCTGGCATCCGCTTTATGCTTACCATTATTTCCATGACCCGTCGGGTTATGCTGCTGCCCCTTGGTATTGCCGCTCTTCTTTCCCTTCCCTGTCTTGTCATCGTCGGACTCGGGATCCTTGGTACTATCAGAGTCGTCATACTTCACGAGAGCAGCCATGAGAGTACCCATGTCATTGCAGTGACGCTTGAGCCGTCCCAATTTCAACTTCAGTGGTGTAAACCGGCAATTGCCTTCCAACGTCAAAACTGCTGTATCAGCGTTGATGCGGTCTGATGAATGCAAGATTTGTGAAACCCGACGCACCCTATTGGTTGTTGATTCTCCTTCCTCCTGTACACAGGCAGCCAAGTCCACAATCGACATAGGCTGCTTGCACGTGTCTTTGAAATTTTGAATAAACCGGGCTCTCAGCTCGGCCCATGACCCAATGGAGTTAGCTTGCAAGTTTTTCAACCAAGTGCGAGCCGTTCCTTCCAACATCATGGTAAAGTATTTAGCACACGCCGCATCGTCCACATCCAGCATCTCCATTGCCATCTCATAGCTTTCGACCCATGTTTCGGGGGACAAATCGGCGGTGTAATTCGGCACCTTGCGCGGGCCTTTGAAATCCTTGGGCAGGCGCACGTTGCGCAGCGCTGGGAAGAGACATGGTACTCCCAAAGAGCTGGAAGTAACTCCTGGTTCCACCGATGTGGTTGGACGAATCGGAGTAAGTTGACGGGCCTCGTGTTGTGCTGCTAACTCGGCCTCTCGACGAGCTCGAGCGCGATCCACCACATCCTGAGCATCACCGCCACCACCCGCCGGGTTATGGCCACGGGGCGGATCACGGTTTCGCGCATTGCTTGACACGGCCGGTTCATCCATACGCTTGCTGTAGCTCCGGCTTGGACGGGGAGTAGAATGGATCCTCTCGCGACTATATGAATAAGCCTGCTGCTGAACCATGTCTGAAGAAGCTCCCTAGCCCGTCGTGTCTCGACTGCCACCGGAGACTCGCCTTCAATTGGGAGGGCCGCCAGCCGTGAAGCGGCAGCGACAATGTTGTCCATCGAGTTAGAGTAATGACCCGGTGGTGTTGGGATATGCTGTGTCACAATGTTGTTCTGGTGTGGCGGATCCACCAAACGTGGCTGAACCGGCGCCCCCGCTCCAGGTGCCTCCGCCCGGTTTACCACCGGCGGATTGCTGGTCCCTGCTCCTGGGGTATTAAAGAGGTTCCTAGCTTCATAAACCGGTGGCAGGCGAGATCGGTACCTCCTCTTCAGGACATCGTTCGACGCACTCTGATCCAGCATAAGCCAGTAAGCCTGTGCATCCAATGCGGCCCGTTCCACAACCTTCATCGTATCCTCAGTTGCCAAGTCGGCTTTGGCCTGGGTGATCTGATCCTTCACCTTCGCGATTTCTGCATTATGTGCATCTTGATCCGCCGGGTTAACCTCCACCATCAGCGTTGCCAAAGCATCAAATAAATCAGATAGAACCTGAGCCGGCTGTCGTACAGGGCATCCTGCCCCGGCCGCTGTCGCTGCTGCTGATCCGGAAATCATCGCCGCTGCAGTCAAAGAGTGGAGCGCTGGTTGTGTACCGGCCATGAAGATCGCAACCCGGTTTGGCGGATCAAAGGGGTCCGGAATACTGTCGCCATCGGAATAGCCCCCAATTCGGCCATCTTGCAACTGATATAACGACTCGGTCTCTTCGGTCGATGACTCGTCACCGGAATAAACAACGGTTTCACCACCAGATTCCGATCTATCCTCAGATCCCCCTCCGTGGATGACTCCCACGAAGGCACGCTTCATGACAGGCTTAACCCGGGCAGATCTCGCACGCTGAGCCGTTTCAACGAGGTCGGTGCAGATGTCCGGCTCAGGGCCCGGTTCGCCGATCTTGCCAATGAAAACGTGTATGCCACCGAAGGCGACCCGGTACCCGTACTCGATTGAGCCGGCCTCGGGGCCCCAGCCTGCATCATCGATGTAGAGCTTGCCGCAACGACTCTTGGTCATCCGGCCCACAGTGTAGCCCTTGAGTCCTTCGAAGTTGCCCTCTAAGAACTCGAAACCATCGTGCGATAGCCCCACGGTGGGCGCCAACTGTCGTGGTTTTGTCACGGTAGACGTCCTAAGGAAAGGACTTAGTCGTGGAGCCATCGCGCGGGTTAGCTTAAAGGGGTTAAAGCGGACAAGGGACGCAGAGAGTTTATATTGGTTCGGCCCCTTGTGGTGAAGGTAAAAGCCTAATCCAGTTGTTGTGGAATTGCTAGGGTTTCGATGACCAGGGAGCGAATACGCTTTTCCTGAGTCTCGAGTTGTTGTCTGTTGTCCTAAACCGCCGCCGGGTCGTCCCCTTATATACATGGGTTGATGCACGTCGGTTTACAGAATCCCGAGGCCGGCTCATAAACGTGTCCGGCTCGGTCTCTGCTCTTTCTATCTTACAACACAAGTTTACATATCAATGCCGGTTTATGTCTATAGGCCTTAAAACGGCCTTGGGCCCTGGGCCTTCTCAAAGCGTCACCGTCTTTGTCTTCACGGGCTTCAGATATAGTGAACCATCATGGGGTTAACCTGGCCTCTCCTGGCCGGTTTACGCCCAGTAGTAATATCCCCAACACTGATGGCTAGGGCCTCAAGAGTTGGAGGATCTGTAATGTTCGGAAAGCAGAGCGAAGATGCTCCCAAGAACGCTCCGTCTTGATCCCTGCAAATAACGCCAACTGAGCCATAACCTCGCCTGGAAATAGCTGCATCAACATTGATTTTGGCATTGCCGGCCGTCGGTGCTACCCAACTCGAAGATCTCCTAACTGTAGGTGTAGGCTGCGTTGATGTTTTAGCATTAATGAACCGCAAAGCAGTTAATTGGGTCCATCTACATATGAATTTTTTAGTGGACCAATAATAAAAAGGGACACTACTTCATGGCCCATCGGGCCTATAATCCTGGACGGGGGGAGTAACTTCAGTGGTTGGAGTTTTTTGTTCACATACCCAAGTATGTCAACCGATTTGTCTACGTGTAATGAAAGTAAGCTTTCCAATTAAGTAATCAACAAATCAAGCAGGGGTTTCTACGCTAGGGATTCTACGCCGCTACCCCATCTCCCTCTACTCTATGTCGGCACCGACGGCGCTGTGCTTATTTCTCATCGACCACGGACACAAACGTGACTCCCCCAAGAAGACTACGTGTGACGTCCCAGTTGTCTGCACCTATGACCATGCTAGGTTACCCGATCGCGCTTATTATATATCAGCGAGCAGGGGACATGACAAACTAGCATCCCCATCCGCTATCAGCATGCTACATGGCCGAAGGAGACCTGGGTGGTTGGGTCGGAGGACAACCGTTGAGGATCGGATCTAAAACCCACCTCAGCTCTCATCTCGCCACCCTTCTCCAGACAGGATCTGGTAGCCACCAATGTCATCGTAGCACAGTCGACGCCACCGTGGCCAAGGACAATTGGTCACATGCCACCACTCTTTAGATATTGTTTCACTCCACAGGAACGCTTGGTGGGTATTTAGCTAGTCAAAGATAAATATCACAGTCAACTAAAGAAGATAAATGTCAGGGTGCATCGATAAGTCAAAAAATATATTCCAATGCAAATAATTCAAATAAAAATATGAAAATTCAAACACAAAGTTTTGACATAAATAATTCAAATTTTAATTCAACTTATTCAGACACATATTCTAATTGTCCATATGAAATGTTCATAAATGCTCAACCAGATCATCCCAAATTTGTGTGTGAGTTCCTCGATTGCGAATTTAATGATGGATTTAAGTTATTGATTTGGGAGTATGGCGATGGCTAGACCTAGGGTGGAATGGTGGAGATCTTGCAAGGCATGGGTGACCTTCGGGGGGAGGGCGACGGTGGCGTCGAAATCCGGGGGCGTGGACAGAGAGGAGAAGGAGGTTTGGACTATGCAAAAACATGGGTCTAGATGCATTTTGGGTGGGACCGAGGCATCGGAATCGGACGTGACGGACATCCGTATGATACGTCTCCGTCGTATCTACTTTTCCAAACACTTTTGCCGTTGTTTTGGACTCTAACTTGCATGATTTGAATGGAACTAACCCGGACTTACGTTGTTTTCAGCAGACTTTCCATGGTGTTATTTATGTGCAGAAACAAAAGTTCTCGGAATGACCTGAAACTCCACGGAACATATTTTTGGAAAATATTAAAAATACTGGAAGAAGAATCCACGTCAGGGGGCCCACACCCTGTCCACAAGGGTGGGGGCGCGCCTACCCCCCTGGGCGCGCCCCCTGCCTTGTGGGCCCCCTGACGCTCCACCAACCTCAACTCCAACTCCATATATTCACTTTCGGGGAGAAAAAAAATCAGAGAGAAGGATTCATCGCGTTTTACGATACGGAGCCGCCGCCAAGCCCTAAAACCTCTCGGGAGGGCTGATCTGGAGTCCGTTCGGGGCTCTGGAGAGGGGAATCCGTCGTCGTCGTCATCATCAACCATCCTCCATCTCCAATTTCATGATGCTCACCGCCGTGCGTGAGTAATTCCATCATAGGCTTGCTAGACGGTGATGGGTTGGATGAGATCTATCATGTAATCGAGTTAGTTTTGTTAGGGTGTGATCCCTAGTATCCACTATGTTCTGAGATTGATGTTGCTATGACTTTGCTATGCTTAATGCTTGTCACTAGGGCCCGAGTGCCATGATTTCAGATCTGAACCTATTATGTTTTCATGAATATATGTGAGTTCTTGATCCTATCTTGCAAGTCTATAGTCACCTACTATGTGTTATGATCCGGCAACCCCGAAGTGACAATAATCGGGACCACTCCCGGTGATGACCATAGTTTGAGGAGTTCATGTATTCACTATGTTTTAGTGCTTTGGTCCAGTACTCTATTAAAAGGAGGCCTTAATATCCCTTAGTTTCCATTAGGACCCCGCTGCCATGGGAGGGTAGGACAAAAGATGTCATGCAAGTTCTTTTCCATAAGCACGTATAACTATATTCGGAATACATGCCTACATTACATTGATGAATTGGAGCTAGTTCTGTGTCACCGTATGTTATGACTGTTACATGATGAACCGCATCCGGCATAATTCTCCATCACCGATCCAATGCCTACGAGCTTTTCACATATTGTTCTTCGCTTATTTACTTTACCGTTGCTGCTGTTACAATTACTACAAAACCCAAAAATATTACTTTTGCTATCGTTACCATTACTTCCATACTACTTTGCTACTAAATACTTTGCTGCAGATACTAAGTTATCCAAATGTGGTTGAATTGACAACTCAACTGCTAATACTTGAGAATATTCTTTGGCTCCCCTTGTGTCGAATCAATAAATTTGGGTTGAATACTCTAGCCTCAAAAACTGTTGTGATCCCCTATACTTGTGGGTTATCACCGTACTCCTCTAGACCCCCCCTCCCAATTTGGCGCCGGTTCAGGGGATTTCAAACATCCGGACCGGTCCTACCTGTTTTGCTGAGCCACATTAGAGGGCTAAAAGTGTTTGGACCATCTGGTGTAGGCATTTGGGCCGATTTGGTGAGCTTCATTTGAGATGCCCTAATGCCCTTTGAAGTCAGCACAAAACCATGGAACTTTCTCTTAGAAGTGAACATTTGAAATGCGAGTCTCAAGCTTCTTTCGTAACTCTCAAAATTTCTTCGCAGTTGTAATAAAACGAGTGACTCTAGTTCTCCTTTGTAGCTCCCCATCAGAATCGGATTTGTGTTGTCCTCATCAATGAGTTTGAGCACGGATCTTCACGTGTCTCTGTGTGGCCTCTACGATGTGGGTTGTGTCGACGACCGTCTGAGACGAGGTGAGAGTCGCTTGGTGAGATTAGAGATGACGATGACGCCTGCTTGGGGAGAAGTGATGACGATGACACATGTGTCTCGATGGGGCTCTCTTGAGAAATATGTGTGTATGTGGTCTCCTATGTGTGTTGCTCAGTGGATTGTGACGGATTTCACTCGGTTTGTCATCAATTAAACTAGGCAAATCCCTTATGCTTAATTAATGAATAAGGCAAAAAATAGTTTTTAAATAAAATATTTCAAAATTTATTCAATTATCTGGACATAAATTCTAATTGTCCATATGAAACATCCACGAATGCTCAAGCGGATAATTCTGAAGTTGTGTATGAGTTCCTCGATTGCGAATCTGATGATGCATTTGAGTTATTTATCCATGGTTTATGGCGGCGGCATAGGCCTAGGGTAGAGCTTCGGAGGTCCAACAAGGCCTGGGTGGCCTCAAGGGGGTACAGCGGCGACAACGGTCTCTGTAGTAGAAGGAGGGTCGGGATGTGAAACAACGCGGGCTCCTGACGGGTTTTGGGTGGGATTGAGGTGTCGGAGTCTCACGCGACGGACGTCTAGACTACCTTAGAATTTACTTCGATTTGGTGCTGGTCTAGGGGTATTCAGACATCCGAACCGGCCCGGCCGATTTGGTGAGCCACGTTAGATGGCTAAAAGTATTCGTGCCATCCAGTCCAAACATTTGGGACCGATTTGATGAGCCCGCTTGAGACTCCCTAATGCCTTTTGAAGTTAGCACACGGCTATGGAACTCTCTCTTAGAAGTGAACATTTGAAATGAGAGTCTGAAGCTTCTTTTGCAACTCTCATAATCTATTTGTAGTGGTAAAAAATCCAGAGTAGCTCTAGTTCTCCGTTGTAGCTCTCTGTCAAAGTCGGAGGTGCGTTGTCCTCATTGTGGGTGGATGAGTTCAGACATGGATTTTCATGTGTCTCCACGTGGGCTCTGCGATGTGGGTTAGGTTGACGACCATCTGCGGTAAAGTTAGAGTCACTTGCTTGGAGACTAGAGATGGTGATGACGCCGACTTTGGGAGAAGTGATGACGATGACACATGTGCATTGACTAGACAAGGCTCTCTTGGGAAAGATGTGTGTGTGGTGCCCTATGTGTGCCGCTCAGTGGGTTGTGACGGAGCTTTTCGTTAACTGAACTAACAATTCTCCTCTGCTTAATCAACACACTAGGAAAATCTTCAGCAAATATGTCCCGCCAACGGTTGTCTACAACTGCTTTATCCATCCTTACCCTCACATTCTTGCGACATCTCTGCTTATTATCATAAGTAAAAAGGTAAGCCAGAAAAACCTTCCATTAGTTCACATACCTCAAGAGTACCCTGAAAGGCAAGCATCTGACTCTCATTTCATGGTGTGGCTCAGAAATGCCCGAACAATCACATGGCCTCATTAAAATCACCCATGACACGCCACAGAAGAGCAGACATCTGTTTCAGACTTTGCATTGGTGCCCACCTATCATGTCGGTTTTTTGTACGTGGTTCGCCGTAGACACATGTCAACCGAATTCTTTTGCCTCCTTCAGAAAAAATTTGATTCAAAAGCAACAAAGCTTCAGTGTGTTGCAAAAAGGAAAGAACAAAATAAAGTAGAAGAGCATATCACTATTTTTATTTGTTTTGCCTTGTTTTACAAAAAGGAAAAAAAGGAGAGCCGCCGCACTATTTTGGGGATTTTTGACCATCCGATGATCCATCCATCCCCACTCATGTGTCTCGAACGAGGCTCTCTTGAGAAATATGTGTGTGGTCTCCTACGTGTGTTGCTCAGCAGATTGTGACGGGTTTCACTCGGTTTGTGGCGTTTGTCGTTAATTAAACCGAGCAATTCTCTTATGCTTAATTAGTGAATGAGACAATTTTTGCAAGTTTTGAAATAAATTATTTCAAAATTTAATTCAATTTATCCGGACACATATTCTAATTGTCCATATGGAACGTCCACAAATGCTCAATCAGATAATTCCGAAGTTGTGTATGAGTTCGTCGATTGCGAATTTGATGATGCATTTGAGTTATTGACCCGGGGAGTACGACGACAACATAGACCTAGGGTGGAGCTTCGGAGATCCAACCAGGCTTGGGTGTCCTCAGGGGGGTACAACGATGACAACTGTCTCTGGAGTAGAAGGAGGGCCGGGATGTAAAACAACGCAGGCTCCTGACGGGTTTTGGGTGGGTGAGGGAGTCCTGGATTAAGGGATCCCCGGGCGTCCGACCTATGTGACGTGGGCCGGACTGATGGGTCGTGAAGATACAAGACGGAAGACTCTCTCCCATGTCCGGATAGGACTCTCCTTTGCGTGGATGGCAAGCTTGGTGTTCGGATATGAAGATTCCTTTCTCTGTAACCGACTTTGTACAACCCTGGTCCCCTCCGGTGTCTATATAAACCGGATGGTTTAGTCCGTAGAGGCAATCATAATCATACAGGCTAGACATCTAGGGTTTAGCCATTACGATCTTGTGGTAGATCAACTCTTGTAATCCTCATATTCATCAAGATCAATCAAGCAGGAAGTAGGGTATTACCTCCATCAAGAGGGCCCGAACCTGGGTAAACATCGTGTCCCCTGTCTCCTATTACTATCGACCTTAGACGCACAGTTCGGGCCCACTACCCGAGATCCGCCGGTTTTGACACCGATATTGGTGCTTTCATTGAGAGTTCCGTTGCGTCGTCGCCAAGAGGTTCGATGGCTCCATCAATCATCTACAACAATGCTGCCCTGGGGGAAGGTTTTCTCCCCGGCTAGATCTTTGTGTTCGGCGGCTTCGCACTGTGGGCCAACTCGCTTGGCCATCTAGAGCAGATCGACAGCTACGCCCTAGGTCACCAGATTAGTTTTGGAAATCTGGACTATGTCGCTGATATCCGAGGAGACTTAATCTTCCAATGGTTCACGACCCCAACTTCCTCTCTGGCCTTAGATCCAGAGCGCATCGCCAGGTCCGAAGACGGGGTTACTGAGCCCGCCGGACTGTCTGCGGCCATTAAGCCCGGCACGGGAGAGCCGGAGGGAGTAGTGTCGCTGGCACCCATCATGAAGCCGGACCCCTCCCCGGACACCGGCTCCGGACCCTCGGAGTCAGCATCATGTGAGTTCGGCCAAGGAGTTCCCTCCCCACCGTACTCCACAAACTTTCTTCTCCCTGGCCAAACCTCGCCTTTAAGCGAGGCTCTGGACTTGATGCGATCCCTCGTCATTACAGAGGAGCAATGTCCGAACTACGCCCATCCTGGACTAGGGGCTGAGAGCGGGGAATTTTACGTCCCACCCACCACCCACTTTATAGCCACTGTCGAGGACTTAACTGACATGCTTGACTATGGCTCCGAAGACATCGACGGTATGGACGATGATGCCGGAGAGGAGCAGGCCGAAAATCTGCCGTTCACCGGACGTTGGACGGCCACCTCTTCGTATGACGTATACATGGTGGATACACCCAAAGCAGGTAACGGTGATGACAAAGAAGATCCAGTCGAGGATAAACCTCTTGAGATACAGCCAAAGCGCCAACGTCAGCAGCGCCGCTCTAAATCACGCCGTGGAAAAGATAGCGATACCGGCACAGGAGAAAACAATACTCCGGACGATGCCGAAGACAAAGAAGACCCCGTTGAGCCAACTTTCGAACAGGACGAATGGGAAGATGGGCAAGTCAGCCCTGATGAACAGGCCGTAAACGAAGACTCGGATGACAGTAATTATCTTCCGCTCTCCGAGGACGAGGTGAGCCTCGGCAACGAGGATTTTATCGTGCCTGAGGAACCTCTCGAGCAGGAGCGCTTTAAGCGCTGGCTAATCGCCACTGCAAGGAGCCTGAAAAAGAAGCAGCAACAGCTTCAAGCTGATCAAGATCTGCTCAACGACAGATGGACTAACGTCCTGGCAGCCGAGGAATACGGCCTCGATCGCCCAACCAAAAGTTACCCGAAGCGTAAACTTCTAGCTCAATTCGACGACGAGGCACTGGACCCCGTACCGTCAGCGCGTAACGCAGCTGACCGGCCACCACGTGGCTGGGATAAAGCGGCAACTCAAGCAGAACACCAGCCCATACCGCCTCGCCATAAAGGTATAGACACAACAGCTCGGGGATATACATATGACCTGCGGCAGGACCTGGACAATAGAGCATGTCAGACCAGATCGATCTATGGATCGCGGGGACGCGCCCTGACGCACAACGACGGCTATCCAGCCGGACGCGATAAGCATAATCACGCTTGGGCCGAAAACCGCAGACGGGCTCCATCCGAGCTATGTCGTGACTTGGCCTGATATAGAGGCGCCGCACACCCCCTCTGCTTCACTGATGAAGTAATGGAGCATGAATTCCCAGAATGGTTTAAACCCATGAATATCGAATCATATGATGGGACAACAAACCCCGCGGTGTGGATTGAGGATTTCATTCTCCATATTCATGTGGCCCACGGTGATGATCTTCATGCCATCAAATACCACCCACTAAAACTCAAGGGACCAGCTCAACACTGGTTGAACAGCCTCCCTGAAAACTCCATTGGCAGCTGGGAGGACCTGGAAGACGCCTTCCGCGACAACTTCCAAGGCACATACGTCCGACCTCCGGATGCAGATGACTTAAGTCACATAGTCCAACAACCCGGAGAGTCAGCCAAGAAATTCTGGACTAGATTCTTAACTAAAAAGAACCAGATTGTCGACTGTCCGGATGCCGAAGCCCTAGCGGCCTTTAAGCATAGCATCCGCGACGAATGGCTCGCCCGACACCTCGGCCAGGAAAGGCCGAAGTCCATGGCAGCCCTCACGGCACTCATGACCCGCTTTTGCACGGGCAAAGATAGTTGGCTAGCCCGTAGCAATAATAATGCAAGTGAACCTGGCACCTCTGAAGCCAAGAATAGCGACAGCAAGCCCCGGCGCAACAGGCATAAGCGTCGAAACAATGGTGACAATACGGATGACACGGCGCTCAACGCCGGATTCAGTGGCTCCAAGTCCGTTCAGCGGAAGAAGCCATACAAAAGGAACAATCCGGGCTCTTCCAGCTTGGACCGCATACTCGATCGTCCATGTCAGATCCACGGCACCCCTGATAAACCAGCCAATCATACCCACCGGAGTTGTTGGGTCTTTAAACAGGCCGGCAAGTTAAATGCCGGGGATAAGGAGAAGGGGTCGCAAAGTGAGAACGACGACGAAGAGCCCCGTCCACCAAACACAGGGGGACAGAGGAAGTCCCCCCCCCAGGTTAAAACGGTGAACATGATATATGCTACCCATATCCCCAAGAGGGAGCGCAAACGCGCGCTCAGGGACGTCTATGCGATAGAGCCAGTCGCCCCAAAATTCAACCCATGGTCATCCTGTCCGATCACCTTCGATCGCAGGGATCATCCGACCAGTATCCGTCATGGCGGTTCACCCGCACTGGTCCTCGACCCAATCATTGATGGATTCCACCTCACGCGAGTCCTCATGGACGGGGGAAGCAGCCTTAAACTGCTCTATCAGGCTATAGTGCGCAAAATGGGCATCGATCCATCAAGGATCAAGCCCACAAAAACTACCTTTAAAGGAATTATACCAGGTGTAGAGGCCCGCTGCATGGGCTCAATCACATTGGAGGTCGTCTTCGGATCTCCGGACAACTTCCGAAGCGAAGACTTGATCTTCGATATCGTCCCCTTCCGCTGTGGCTAACACGCACTGCTCGGACGAACCGCATTTGCTCGATTCAATGCGGTGCCACACTATGCTTATCTCAAACTTAAGATGCCCGGACCACGCGGTGTCATAACAGTCAATGGAAACATGGAGCGCTCCCTCCGTACTGAGGAGCACACCGCAGCTCTGGCAGCAGAAGTACAGAGCAGCCTTATCAAGCAGAACCTTAATTCGGCGGCCAAGCTCCCAGACAATGTCAAACGAGTCCGGACTACTCTGCAGCAGGACAGTCCAGCTCGTCAAGAGCTCGACTAGTAATTTGGCCTCCGTCTCAGTCCCGACCAAATGGCGGCGTACATAACTACGCACTCAAAATACCATGGGCATAGACGGAGACGTAACTTTATTGTGGTCCATCATACGGTTCCCACACATACTTTTCCTTCTTACCATTTTTTGGTCTCTTTTTTACAGGCCCTTCCTGACGGCCTGATCATCGGTCCTTTCAGAGGATAGATATACCAAGGTGGCAAGCAGTACAGACATGTGGGGGAATCTCTAGATGTTCTTCTTGACGATCATTCTACCTGTTTTCGGGACCCGCACGCAGCTCCCCCTTGGTTTTGGCATCTTAAATAGCCAGGTTGCTTGTCGCACTATTTGTACAAATATGCTTTGACGTATTAATCAAACTATAATGGAAACAGTTTGCGGCCCAACTTACGTGGCACTAGCTTACTACTTCATTTTATTTCGCTATTCTAATCGATTGCACCCGTACACTTTGGTACACTTTAATTCGCCAAGGGCTTCACTATGCTCCATACTACGGCAACAAAGTCCGAACACTTTTTACAGTACAGTTCAGCACCCCGAATTTTAGCATTATATGCATCGGCTCCGAATCATGTCTTTGGTCAATAGTTGGGTTGCCCGGCTTCTGTGCTTACTACCTTACGTTCCGCTATATCGGCGAGGGTAGTAAAGAGAGAACTACTGCGATTGTGTCCTGGTTTATCTGGATAAGCACCTCAGTAGAGAAAGCCGAAAACTGACTGTCATGATGTGGCGTGAGCCGGTCAGCTGTTCGGAGGTTACAAATCTTTTGCGATTTTTTCCGCATTATGCGACGAATCGGTCTCTACCCGATCAGGTGTCTACAGCGCCCTAATCCGGATTAAAAACTACCTAGGGGCTGCGCCTACATTTCTATTGTCAAACTCCTATGGCTAAGTGAGGGTGATAAAGCCACATAGTCCGATTGCCTGGTTCGTTGCGCTAAACACCTCCTTCAAGGACCAAAATCTTGGATCAAGAGTGTTTAGATTCATCCCGAACACCCCTGTACTACCTACGTGGGGGCTGAAGCCGACGACTGGCCAACTCTCAGACTTAACTAAACGGCCGCACAGGAGGTAGAATTTTAAAAAAGAAAAAGAAAAAACATTATATTACATAACGGCTTTGTTCCATAATACAGGAAGGGATAACATGAATGACTTCATGCAAAAATAATGTCTTTGGAGCACTGGCCCTTTACAATGCGGGATCCCTTCAGGACATCATCAAAATACCGCTCGGGCTTGCGGTGCTCCTTGCCTGCGGGCGGTCCCTCGGTCGCGAGCTTGACGGCGTCCATCTTCGCCCACTGCACCTTGACGCGGGCGAAGGCCATCCGAGCACCTTCGATGCAGACCGACCGCTTGATGGCATCAAGCCGAGGGCAGGCATTGACCAGCCGCTTCACAAGCCCGAAGTAGCTGCTAGGTATGGCTTTGGCAGGCCATAAACGGATTATCAAATCCTTCATGGCCAGTTCGGCCACCCTATGCAGTTCGGTCAGCTGTGTTAGCTGATCGCTAAAGGGCACCGGATGCTCTGGCGCAAGGTATTGCGACCAGAAAAGCTTCTCCGTTGAGCTCCCCTCTTCGGCTCGGAAGAACTCTGCAGCGTCGGAAACACTGCGCGGCAGATCTGCAAACACCCCTGAAGAACTCCAAATCCAGGTCAGTAAGAGGTACCTTTTCTCCACATACTTGCTCTGCATAATAAAAGCCTTACCCGCCGCGATTTTCCTGGCCTCCTGGATTTCCTAGAGGGCGCCCTGGGCTTCAACCCGGGCGTCTTGTGTGTTTTGGCGGGCCTTGGCAAGTTCAGACTCTTGATCCGCAATATTGCGCTCCAAGGACTCGCATTTCTTCACGGCGTCCTGGAGCTCCTGCTGGACCTCGTCGACCCTGGCCTCATGCTTTTCGCGGGAGGCTTGTTCCTTTTTCGCTCTCTCCTCGGCCTCGGCCAGCGCCTTCTTGAGGGTCTCCACCTTGGTCGCCGCTCCTACAAAATATCATGGCATTATGGTCAACACAAATCATTCATCCTTTCTGAATCTCCAAAAGGCCATTACATACCTTGCTGGTCCTCCAGCTGTTTTTTCACTCGACCGAGCTCTTCCTCAGTCCGCTCCAGACTCTGCTTCAGTCTGGAGACTTCGGCAGAATGAGAGGTCGCAGCTAGCAACGATGCCTGCTTATTCACATAAGACATATTTGGTTAGTCTCCTGCGAAAATTACTTGATCCTCTGTCCGGCTTTTCTTTCCGAACACCGGACAGAGTCTCCGGGGCTACTGTCTATACTATGACATTCTTTTTATACAATTGCGTCTCTTACCTCAAAGCCTGCTAGAAGGCCGGTGCAGGCTTCGGTTAGTCCGCTCTTAACGGACTGAACCCTCTCAATCACCGTACCCATAAGGATACGGTGTTCCTCAACAATGGAAGCGCTTTGCAACGCTTCCAGTAGAGTATCCGGTGCCTCTGGATAGACAGAGGTCACCGGTGGAATTGGCGCACCTCCTTCTTTCGAAGTAGGCTGCTTGCCGGATTCCGGAGCCGTATAGGTCTCCAGGACCGTATTCGGCTGGGGGCCGAATTGGATATGGCCCCCCTCGCCAGTCTCCATGGGGATTTTCTCCCCCATGTGTCTGGCGGCCGAGGTTTCACCCTCTGGCGCCGCCCTGACGGCCTCCTGCGTCTCTCCCTGGCCTGGGATCCTTCGGGACAACACCTCGGTGTCATCCATGGCCTTGGGAGAAGAGGCCGCTGTCGGTGTCAAAACCGGTGGATCTCGGGTAGGGGGTCCCGAACTATGCGTCTAAGGTCGATGGTTAGCAGGAGACGGGGGACACGATGTTTACCCAGGTTCGGGCCCTCTCTATGGAGGTAATACCCTACTTCCTGCTTGATTGATCTTGATGAATATGAGTACTACAAGAGTTGATCTACCATGAGATCGTAATGGCTAAACCCTAGAAGTCTAGCCTGTATGACTATGGTAATGAGTCTGTCCTTTCCGGACTACACCCTCCGGTTTATATAGACACCGGGGGGGATCTAGGGTTACATGGAGTCGGTTACATAAGAAGGAATCTTCATAGTCGGTCGCCAAGCTTGCCTTCCACGCCAAGGAGAGTCCAATCCGGACACAGGTACGGTCTTCGGCCTTCGTGTCTTCACAGCCCATCAGTCCGGCCCATTGATAATAGGTCGGACGCCCGAGGACCCCTTAGTCCAGGACTCCCTCAGTAGCCCCTGAACCTGGCTTCAATGACGAGGAGTCCGGTGCGCAGATTGTCTTCGGCATTGTAGGGCGAGTTCCCTTTTTCCGAACTCCAAGATAGTCTTTGGATGCGATGATAGTATCCGGACCTATCACACACAACCACAGAGAATATAATTTTACACGATTCCAATCCGCTGGCAACCTTCTGGTGACATGACATCACGCCTGCCCTGCCATTATTTTCGAACCGTTGGCCAGCCCGTCGTCCCACGTTTCGAGACGTGGTTTTATTGGCATGTTTTATCCAAGCGGAGATCGTGTCTTCCCTTTTTCAAGGGATTCTTATCAACCCAGACATGGGTAACCCAACCATCGCTCGGGTACAACTCCTTGGGAATAGGCAAGTTTTGAGGCCCAGGTGGAGACGTTCGATATTCACGGCCTTCATATAGGGGTACAGACCCGTCTTTTTCTTTCACGCTTGCTTCTTTCTCAACCCCTGCTACCCCAAGTTCCAACATCCGGGCTTCAATCGCCACCAGCTCCAATCATGTCCGGATCCAGCCGTCAAGGCTGGTGGGTGGCTTCTTCTGTCACGTAGGGAGATATTGCAAAGCTTCGGGCGGCGAGGTATCTGACCGCAGAAATCCTTCATCGGCTTCCTGCCGAGGGGCAGGTTATTCCCACCCCCAGATCCGGCGAGAGGGTCGTGTTTTTGTCCCACTTCCTCTGCGGGTTATGGTTTACCCTTAACCCCTTCGTCCGAGGGCTCATGTTCTATTATGGGCTAGATTTTCACGATTTGGCTCGGGACTCTATTCTTCTTATCTCGGCGTTTATCGTCACGTGCGAAGCCTTCCTCCGAACTCCTCTGCACTTCAGTTTGTGGCTCAAGACCTTCGATGTGAAGCCGCAAGCAATAGAGGGGGAGCAGGCAGAGTGCGGTGGTGCCATAGTGAGCAAGCTTGCTAGCGCTATTTGGCTGAAGGGATCCTTTGCCAAATCTTCCGATTTATGGCAGCAGGGGTGGTTCTATATTACCGAACCCCGTGGCTCCAAGTGGGCAGCTGCGCCCGTATTTCGATCCAGCCCCCCAACTCAGCTTGCATCGTGGATTAATAAGGGGTTGGACTGGGGATCAACGGACGAGGTGCGGACTTTGCAAAGTCGCATCCGGAGCCTCATTGAGAGGGACATCAACATCATCAACGTTGTTCAAGTAATGCTAGTCCGCCGGACCCTGCCGTGCCAGTGACGGCCCCTCCGCCTGTGGGAGTTTAATCCAGAAGGGTCGCGGACTCTTCAGCACTTCTTCGGTACTACGCATGAAGTAATGTGGAGATTATTTTTTGGGAAACGAAAGCAATGGCCGGACACCACCGAAGATGTCGGCCTAGACTGTAACCATCCGGACACCCCGGTAAGTGCCCGTTCGCCGAACACCTCATAAATCGGATACCCAGTGGTAAGACACTGACCTAACCATCCTTTGCTGGATAAAGAAAGTGGAGCGGATTAGGTGTCCGGCTCCCCTCCCCGAAGACGCAGCGGATCCTGTGCTAACAAGGATGTTGGCCTCGGCACCATACCAGGCGCCGGCAAGGGAGGGCCAAGAGGAGGCTGAAAAGACCCGGGATGACCTTTGTTCCAAAGGTAAGTCGGATACTGAGTCTGGAGAAATCGACCTTTCCTCGCCTGAGGACAGAGGCGAGCGAGGAGCCAGTATCCCTTCTCCAAGCAGGAGGAAAAGGGCCACCTCCGAAGGTTGGGAGGGGCGGTCCCCCATGAGGGGCAAGATGTCACCGTCGAGCGGCTTAGGTTTGGAAGACGATGCATTGAACAGCTCCAACATGGGGACAAGTCTTCGACCAAACCGTGAGTGAATCTGGGGTGCTTTGATAGCGTCCTGCTCCTTGATAACCCACAAGTATACGGGATCGCAACAGTTTTCGAGGGTAGAGTATTCAACCCAAATTTATTGATTCGACACAAGGGGAGCCAAAGAATATTCTCAAGTATTAGCAGTTGAGTTGTCAATTCAACCACACCTAGATAACTTAGTATCTGCAGCAAAGTATTTAGTAGCAAAGTAGTATGGAAGTAACGGTAACGATAGCAAAAGTAATATTTTTGGGTTTTGTAGTGATTGTAACAGTAGCAACGGAAAAGTAAATAAGCGAAGAACAATATGTGAAAAGCTCGTAGGCATTGGATCGGTGATGGAGAATTATGCCGGATGTGGTTCATCATGTAACAGTCATAACATAGGGTGACACAGAACTAGCTCCAATTCATCAATGTAATGTAGGCATGTATTCCGAATATAGTCATACGTGCATATGGAAAAGAACTTGCATAACATCTTTTGTCCTACCCTCCCGTGGCAGCGGGGTCCTAACGGAAACTAAGGTATATTAAGGCCTCCTTTTAATAGAGTACCGGAACACATAGTGAATACATGAACTCCTCAAACTAAGGTCATCACCGGGAGTGGTCCCGATTATTGTCACTTCGGGGTTGCCGGATCATAAATCGTAGTAGGTGACTATAGACTTGCAAGATAGGATCAAGAACACACATATATTCATGAAAACATAATAGGTTCAGATCTGAAATCATGGCACTCGGGCCCCAGTGACAAGCATTAAGCATAGCAAAGTCATAGCAACATCAATCTCAGAACATAGTGGATACTAGGGATCAAACCCTAACAAATCTAACTCGATTACATGATAAATCTCATCCAACCCATCACCGTCTAGCAAGCCTACGATGGAATTACTCACGCACGGCGGTGAGCATCATGAAATTGGTGATGGAGGATGGTTGATGATGACGATGGCGACGGATTCCCCTCTCCGGAGCCCCGAACGGACTCCAGATCAGCCCTCCCGAGAGGTTTTAGGGCTTGGCGGCGGCTCCGTATCGTAAAACGCGATGAATCTTTCTCTTTGATTTTTTCCTCCCCGAACACGAATATATGGAGTTGGATTTGAGGTCGGTGGAGCAACAGGGGCCCATGAGGCAGGGGCGCGCCCAGGGGAGCAGGCGCGCCCTCCACCCTCGTGGACAGGTGGAGGGCCCCCTGACGTGGATTCTTCTTCCAGTATTTTTTTTATTTTCCAAAAATAAGTTCCGTGGAGTTTCAGGTCATTCCGAGAACTTTTGTTTCTGCACATAAATAACACCATGGAAAGTCTGCTGAAAACAGCGTTAGTCTGGGTTAGTTCCATTCAAATCATGCAAGTTGGAGTCCAAAACAAGGGCAAAAGTGTTTGGAAAAGTAGATACGACGGAGACGTATCAACTCCCCCAAGCTTAAACCTTTGCTTGTCCTCAAGCAATTCAGTTGATAAACTGAAAGTGATAAAGAAAAACTTTTACAAACTTTGTTTGCTCTTGTTGTTGTAAATATGTAAAGCCAGCATTCAAGTTTTCAGCAAAGATTATGACTAACCACATTCACAATAACTCTTAGGTCTCATGTTTACTCATATCAATGGCATAATCAACTAGCGAGCAATAATAATAAATCTCGGATGACAACACTTTCTCAAAACAATCATGATATGATATAACAAGATGGTATCCCGCCAGCCCTTTCTGAGACCAAAACATAAATGCAGAGCACCTTTAAAGATCAAGGACTGACTAGACATTGTAATTCATGGTATAAGAGATCCAGTCATAGTCATACCCAATATAAATTAATAGTAATGAATGCAAATGACAGCAGCACTCTCCAGCTAGTGCTTTTTAATAAGAGGGTGATGACTCAACATGAAAGTAAATAGATAGGCCCTTCGCAGAGGGAAGTAGGGATTTGTAGAGGTGCCAGAGCTCGATTTTGAAACAGAGATAAATAATATTTTGAGCCGCATACTTTCATTGTCAACATAACAACCAAGAGATGGCGATATCTTCCATGCTACACACATTATAGGCGGTTCCCAAACAGAATGGTAAAGTTTATACTCCCCCTCCACCAACAAGCATCAATCCATGGCTTGCTCGAAACAACGAGTGCCTCCAACTAGCAACAGTCCCAGGGGGAGTTTTGTTTGCAATTATTTTGATTTGGTTTGCATAAAGCATGGGACTGGGCATCCCGGTGACTAGCCATTTTCTCGTGAGTGAGGAGCGGAGTCCACTCCTCTTGAGAATAACCCGCCTAACATGGAAGATACGGACAGCCCTAGTTGATACATGAGCTATTCGAGCATACAAAACAGAATTTCATTTGAAGGTTTAGAGTTTGGCACATACAAATTTACTTGGAACGGCAGGTAGATACCGCATATAGGAAGGTATAGTGGACTCATATGGCATAACTTTGGGGTTTAAGGGATTGGATGCACAAGCAATATTCCCGCTTAGTACAAGTGAAGGCTAGCAAAAGACTGGGAAGTGACCAACTAGAGAGCGACAACAGTCATGAACATGCATTAATATTAATAAACATTGAGTACAAGCATGAGTAGGATATAATCCACCATGAACATAAATATCGTGAAGGCTATGTTGATTTGTTTCAGCTACATGTGTGAACATGTGCCAAGTCGAGTCACTTAAATCATTCAAAGGAGGATACCACCCCACTATACCACATCACAACCATTTTAATAGCATGTTGGCATGCAAGGTAAACCATTATAACTCATAGCTAATCAAGCATGGCACGAGCAACTATAATCTCTAATTGTCATTGCAAACATGTTTATCCATAATAGGCTAAATCAAGAAAGATGAACTAATCATATTTACAAAAACAAGAGAGGTCGAGTTCATACCAGCTTCTCTCATCTCAGTCAGTCCATCATATATTGTCATAATTGCCTTTCACTTGCACGACCGAACGATGTGAAAATAATAAGAGTGCACGTGCATTGGACTAAGCTGGAATCTGTGAGCATTCAATAAACAGGAGAAGACAAGGCAATATGGGCTCTTGGTTAAATCAACAATAATGCATATAAGAGCCACTTCAACAATTTAATCATAATCTTCTCCTATTGATCCCCAAAGAAAAGAAAAGAAATAAACTATTTACACGGGAAAGCTCCCAACGAGCAAAAGAAGAACGGGAAATCTTTTTGGGTTTTCTTTTTAATTATTACTACTACAGCATGAAAAGTAAACTAGCTAAAAGCTATTACTAATTTTTTTTGTTTTTCTTAAGGTTTATCAAACACACAAGAAGAAAGCAAGAAAAAGAAAATAAACTAGCATGGATAGTACAATGAAAGAGTATGAGCACCGACAACTAGCAATGAGTGTGTGAACATGAATGTAATGTCGGTGAGAAATACGTACTCCCCCAAGCTTAGGCTTTTGGCCTAAGTTGGTTTATTGCCACGGATGACCTGGCGGATATCCAAAGTTATAACCGGGGTCGTACTGAGATGAAGAATACTCTGATTGCCACTAGTTGGCAATCATCTCCGGGTCCCACTGGTAATTAGACTGTCGTGGAGGTTCAAATTGCGGTTCCGGCTCCGGCTCTGTGGCTGATGTAGGGTTCCGGTAGGCATGAATGGCCGCCAGCGGAACGAGATACGGACCTGCAGATAAATCAAACAAGAAAGGAGCAGGCAAGGTAATAGGCTCATGGTGATGTTTATCAAAGAACAATTTGTATTTAAGCGCCCCTTCCCTATTCTTAACAATAAAGTCATGTGCCACCATACTCTTATAATCTAAATAAATAGTGGGCAGCATTTTTTCTTCTTTTTCATAGTGCCTAATAGGTATGTTATAGTATGCAGCAAGGCGTGAAGCATAGACACCTCCAAAGATGGGACCCTTTGTACGGCTCAGACTTAACCGTTTAGCAATAATACCGCCCATACTAACAGAGTTATCACAAAATAAACCATGGAACAAAATCATAATATCAGGAACACTAAGGTTTCCACAGTTTCCGCGACCAATTAAGCAACGACTAGCAAATATTGCAAAGTAGCGTAAAACAGGAAAATGTATGCTAGTGATTCTTGCATCGAAAACCTTCCTAGTTTCCCCTACAGTAATACTAGCAAGAAATTCTCTAAATTCAGATTTGCGAGGTTCACTAGTACTACCCCATTGTGGAAGTTTGCAAGCATTGGTAAAATCCTCTAAGTCCATAGTATAAGATTTTTCATAAAGATCAAACAGGACAGTTTGAGAATTGCGTGAAGATGAAAGTTCAAACCTCCTCACAAAGGAACTAGTGGGATAGTGGTACTGACGGCACTTTTCCTCCTCGAAGCTCACAAGATCAGCGTTACGCAAATATGCGTTAAATTCTTCCTTGATTCCCACTCAATCCATAAAGTCTTCTGAAGGCCATTCACAAGGCCGCACTGGAGCGTTCATTGGTGGCTCATCATAGGCATCGCGCATTGCGAGCCTGGGTCCTTGCTTCCTTGAAGGACCACCTTGGTACATTTTCCTAAGCATATTTCTTCCTCTGAAAAATTTCTGAAATTTTTAGTAACTTCAAATAAAAGTGAACCAAGCTCAACAAAATTGATAGCAACTACTCCTACAAGTGCCTAGAGCCTATATCATGCATTAGAACTACTTGAAACCATATAAATTTGACATGCAAGCTCAAGAACATGGTCACCTAGGCAGCACAAATTTGCAATGAATAAAGCACTAGAACAAAAACTAATTGGACCAATGGAGGAGTCACATACCAAGGAACAATCCCCCCAAGCAGTTTTGTGAGAGGTGCTTTGAGCAAGGAGATCGAAAATCGCACCAAAATGAGCTAGAACTCGTGCTTGAGCTAGATGGTGATTTTTTTGGCTGGAAGAAGAAGTGTGTGGGTGCAGGAATAAGTGGAAGGGAGCCACTGTGGGCCCACGAGGCAGGGGGCGCGCCCAGGGGGTGGGCGCGCCCTGGACCCTCGTGGCCAGGTGCTTGCTCCCCCTGCTGTGTTCTCAGTGCCAGATATTCTCAAATATTCCAGAAAAAATCATATTAAATTGGCAGGGCATTTGAAGAACTTTTATTTTCGGGGTATTTTTATATTGCACGGATAATTCAGAAAACAGACAGGAAAATACTATTTTTTCTTTATTTCAACTAAATAACAGAAAGTAAAAGGAGGGTACAGAAGGTTGTGCCTTCTAGTTTCATCCATCTCATGCTCATCAAAAGGAATCCACTAACAAGGTTGATCAAGTCTTGTTAACAAACTCATTCCGAATAACATGGAACCGGAGAAATTTCGAATAACACTATGTTACCTCAACGGGGATATGCACATCCCCAATAATAAGAATATCATATTTCTTCTTGACAGTAGGAAGAGGAAATTCAAAACCTCCAAAAATTATCGATGGAATTTTTCCAATAGAGTTGATACTATGAACTTGAGGTTGTTTCCTCGGAAAGTGTACCGTATGCTCATTACCATTAACATGAAAAGTCACATTGCCTTTGTTGCAATCAATAACAGCCCCTGCAGTATTCAAAAAGGGTCTTCCAAGAATAATAGACATACTATCGTCCTCGGGAATATCAAGAATAACAAAGTCCGTTAAAATAGTAATGTTTGCAACCACAACAGGCACATCCTCACAAATACCGACAAGTATAGCAGTTGATTTATCAGCCATTTGCAAAGATATTTCAGTAGGTGTCAACTTATTCAAGTCAAGTCTACGATATAAAGAGAGAGGCATAACACTAACACCGGCTCCAAGATCACATAAAGCAGTTTTAACATAGTTTCTTTTAATGGAGCATGGTATAGTTGGTACTCCTGGATCTCCTAGTTTCTTAGGTATTCCACCCTTAAAACTATAATTAGCAAGCATGGTGGAAATTTCAGCTTCCGGTATCTTTCTTTTATTCGTAACAATTTCTTTCATATACTTAGCATAAGGATTCATTTTGAGCATATCAGTTAATCGCATACGCAAAAAGATAGGTCTAATCATTTCAGCAAAGCGCTCAAAATCCTCATCATCCTTTTTCTTGGATGGTTTGGGAGGAAAATGCATGGGTTTCTGAACCCATGGTTCTCTTTCTTTATCGTGCTTCCTAGCAACAAAGTCTCTCTTATCATAACGTTGATTCTTTGATTGTGGGTTATCAAGATCGGCAGCAGGTTCAATTTCTACATCATTGTCATTACTAGGTTGAGCATCATCATGAACATTATCATTAACATTTACATTAGGTTCATGTTCATTACCAAATTGTGTTTCAGCATCAGAAATAGAAATATCGGATTCTCAGGTGTTTCAGCAATAGGTTCACTAGAAGCATGCAAAGTCCTATCATTTTTCTTTTTCTTATTTTTAGAAGGACTAGGTGCATCTATATTATTTCTCTGAGAATCTTGCTCAATTCTCTTAGGGTGGCCTTCAGGATACAAAGGTTCCTGAGTCATTTTATCAGTTCTAGTAGCCACTCTAACAGCATAGTCATTATTCTTATTGTTCATTTCATTGAGCAAATCATTTTGAGCTTTAAGTACTTGTTCTACTTGAGCGGTGACCATAGAAGCATGTTTAATAATAAGTTTAAGTTCACCCTTAACATTAGCCATGTAATTACTCAAGTGTTCAATCATATAAGCATTGTGTTTTAGTTGTCTACCAAAATAAGCATTAAAATCTTCTTGCTTAACCATGAAGTTATCAAACTCATCCAGACATTGGCTAACAAACTTAGTAGGAGGGATTTCAGCTTTATCATATATATAGAGAGAATTTACCTTTACTACCTGTGTCGGGTTATCAAGACCATGAGTTCCTTCAATAGGTAATGGATTAAGATCATATGTTTCTTCAACAGGCGGTAAATTAAGACCATGTATTTCTTCAATAGGAGGTAAATTCTTAACATCTTCAGCTTTAATACCTTTTTCTTTCATAGATTTCTTTGCCTCTTGCATATCTTCAGGACTGAGAAAGAACACCCCTCTTCTTCGGAGTTGGTTTAGGAATAGGCTCAGGAGTTGGCTCAGGAAGTGTCCAATTATTTTCATCTGTCAACATATTATTCAATAAAATTTCAGCTTCATCTGGTGTTCTTTCCCTAAAAACAGAACCAACACAACTATCCAGGTAATCTCTGGAAGCATCGGTTAGTCCATTATAAAAGATATCAAGTATTTCATTTTTCTTAAGAGGGTGATCAGGCAAAGCATTAAGTAATTGGAGAAGCCTCCCCCAAGCTTGTGGGAGACTCTCTTCTTCAATTTGCACAAAATTGTATATATCCCTTAAAGCATCTTGTTTCTTATGAGCAGGGAAATATTTAGCAGAGAAGTAATAAATCATATCTTGGGGACTACGCACACAACCAGGATCAAGAGAATTAAACCATATCTTAGCATCACCCTTTAATGAGAACAGAAATATTTTAAGGATATAAAAGTAGCGAGTTCTCTCATCATTAGTGAACAGGGTGGCTATATCATTTAATTTAGTGAGATGTGCCACAACAGTTTCAGATTCATAGCCATAGAAAGGATCAGACTCAACCAAAGTAATTATATCAGGATCAACAAAGAATTCATAATCCTTATCAGTAACACAGATAGGTGAAGTAGCAAAAGCAGGGTCAGGTTTCATTCTAGCATTAAGAGATTGCTGCTTCCATTTAGCTAATAACTTCTTAAGATCGTATCTATCATTGCAAGCTAAAATAGCTCTAGCAGCTTCTTCATCCATAACATAACCCTCAGGAACAACAGGTAATTCATATTTATTTGGGGGAGAGTCTTCATCATCACTATCTTCAATATTATCAGTTTCAATAATTTCATTCTCTCTAGCCCTAGCAAGTTGTTCATCAAGAAATTCACCAAGTGGCACAGTAGTATCAAGCATAGAAGTAGTTTCATCATAAGTATCATGCATAGCAGAAGTGGCATCATCAATAACATGCGACATATCAGAATTAATAGCAGAAGCAGGTTTAGGTGTCGCAAGCTTACTCAAAACACAAGGTGAATCAAGTGCAGAGCTAGATGGCAGTTCCTTACCTCCCCTCGTAGTTGAGGGATAAATTTTTGTTTTTGCGTCTTTCAAGTTCTTCATAGTGACCAGCAGATATAAATCCCAAGTGACTCAAAGAATGGAGCTATGCTCCCCGGCAACGGTGCCAGAAAATAGTCTTGATAACCCACAAGTATAGGGGATCGCAGCAGTTTTTGAGGGTAGAGTATTCAACCCAAATTTATTGATTCGACACAAGGGGAGCCAAAGAATATTCTCAAGTATTAGCAGTTGAGTTGTCAATTCAACCACACCTGGATAACTTAGTATCTGCAGCAAAGTATTTAGTAGCAAAGTAGTATGGAAGTAACGATAATGATAGCAAAAGTAATATTTTTGGGTTTTGTAGTGATTGTATCAGTAGCAACGGAAAAGTAAATAAGCGAAGAACAATATGTGAAAAGCTCGTAGGCATTGGATCGGTGATGGAGAATTATGCCGGATGTGGTTCATCATGTAACAGTCATAACATAGGGTGACACAGAACTAGCTCCAATTCATCAATGTAATGAAGGCATGTATTCCGAATATAGTCATACGTGCTTATGGAAAAGAACTTGCATAACATCTTTTGTCCTACCCTCCCGTGGCAGCGGGGTCCTAACGGAAACTAAGGGATATTAAGGCCTCCTTTTAATAGAGTACCGGACCAAAGCATTAACACATAGTGAATACATGAACTCCTTGTCGGTGTCAAAACCGGCGGATCTCGGGTAGGGGGTCCCGAACTGTGCGTCTAAGGCGGATGGTAACAGGAGGCGGGGGACACAATGTTTACCCAGGTTCGGGCCCTCTCGATGGAGGTAATACCTGAAGGAAATATGCCCTAGAGGCAATAATAAAGTTATTATTTATTTCCTTATATCATGATAAATGTTTATTATTCATGCTAGAATTGTATTAACCGGAAACATAATACATGTGTGAATACATAGACAAACAGAGTGTCACTAGTATGCCTCTACTTAACTAGCTCGTTGATCAAAGATGGTTGTGTTTCCTAGCCATAGACATGAGTTGTCATTTGATTAAAGGGATCACCTCATTAGGAGAATGACGTGATTGACTTGACCCATTCCGTTAGCTTAGCACTCGATCGTTTAGTATGTTGCTATTGCTTTCTTCATGACTTATACATGTTCCTATGACTATGAGATTATGCAACTCCCGTTTACCGGAGGAACACTTTGTGTGCTACCAAACGTCACAACGTAAATGGGTGATTATAAAGGTGCTCTACAGGTGTCTCCAAAGGTACTTGTTGGGTTGGCGTATTTCGAGATTAGGATTTGTCACTCCGATTGTTGGAGAGGTATCTCTGGGCCCTCTCGGTAATGCACATCACTTAAGCCTTGCAAGCATGGCAACTAATGAGTTAGTTGCGGGATGATGTATTACGGAACGAGTAAAGAGACTTGCCGGTAACGAGATTGAACTAGGTATCGAGATACCGACAATCGAATCTCGGGCAAGTAACATACCGATGACAAAGGGAACAACGTATGTTGTTATGCGGTCTGACCGATAAAGATCTTCGTAGAATATGTGGGAACCAATATGAGCATCCAGGTTCCGCTATTGGTTATTGACCGGAGAGGTGTCTCGGTCATGTCTACATAGTTCTCGAACCCGTAGGGTTCGCACGCTTAACGTTACGATGACAGTTATATTATGAGTTTATATGTTTTGATGTACCGAAGGTTGTTCAGAGTCCCGGATGTGATCACGGACATGACGAGGAGTCTCGAAATGGTCGAGACATAAAGATTGATATATTGGACGACTATATTCGGACACCGGAAGTGTTCCGGGTGATTTCGGAGAAAACCGGAGTGCCGGAGGGTTACCGGAACCCCCCCCCCCCCGGGAGAAGTAATGGGCCTTATGGGCCTTAGTGGAGAGAGAGAGGAGCAGCCAGGAGGGGCCGCACGCCCTCTCCCCCTCTGGTCCGAATTGGACTAGGAGAGGGGGGCGGCGACCCCCTTTCCCCCTCCCTCTCCCCCTTCCTTTCCCCCTCCTAGTAGGAGTAGGAAAGAGGGGAGTCCTACTCCTACTAGGAGGAGGACTCCTCCTCCTGGCGCGCCAACAAGGGCCGGCCGGCCTCCCCCTTGCTCCTTTATATACGGGGGCAGGGGGCACCACAGAGACACAACAATTGATCCTTGAGATCTTTTAGCCGTGTGCGGTGCCCCCCTCCACCATATTACACCTCGATAATATCGTAGCGGAGCTTAGGCGAAGCCCTGCGTCGGTAGAACATCATCATCGTCACCACGCCGTCGTGCTGACGAAACTCTCCCTCAACACTCGGCCGGATCGGAGTTCGAGGGACGTCATCGAGCTGAACGTGTGTTGAACTCGGAGGTGCCGTACGTTCGGTACTTGATCGGTCGGATCGTGAAGACGTACGACTACATCAACCGCGTTGTGTTAACGCTTCCGCTATCGGTCTACGAGGGTACGTGGACAACACTCTCCCCTCTCGTTGCTATGCATCACCATGATCTTGCGTGTTCGTAGGAAATTTTTTGAAATTACTACGTTCCCCAACAGTGGCATCCGAGCCTGGTTTTATGCGTTGATGTTATATGCACGAGTAGAACACAAGTGAGTTGTGGGCGATATAAGTCATAGTGCTTAGCAGCATGTCATATTTTGGTTCAGCGGTATTGTGAGATGAAGCGGCCCGGACCGACATTACGCGTACGCTTACGCGAGACTGGTTTCACCGTTGCGAGCACTCGTTGCTTAAAGGTGACTGGCGGGTGTCTGTCTCTCTCACTTTAGTTGAACCGAGTGTGGCTACGCCCGGTCCTTGCGAAGGTTAAAACAGCACCAACTTGACAAACTATCGTTGTGGTTTTGATGCGTAGGTAAGAACGGTTCTTGCTAAGCTCGTAGCAGCCACGTAAAACTTGCAACAACAAAGTAGAGGACGTCTAACTTGTTTTTGCAGGGCATGTTATGATGTGATATGGTCAAGACATGATGCTGAATTTTATTGTATGAGATGATCATGTTTTGTTACCGAGTTATCGGCAACTGGCAGGAGCCATATGGTTGTCGCTTTATTGTATGAAATGCAATCGCCATGTAATTGTTTTACTTTATCACTAAGCGGTAGCGATAGTCGCAAAAGCAATAGTTGGCGAGACGACAACGATGCTACGATGGAGATCAAGGTGTCGCGCCGATGACGATGGTGATCATGACGGTACTTCGGAGATGGAGATCACAAGCACAAGATGACGATGGCCATATCATATCACTTATATTGATTGCATGTGATGTTTATCTTTTATGCATCTTATCTTGCTTTGATTGACGGTAGCATTATAAGATGATCTCTCACTAAAATTTCAAGATAAAAGTGTTCTCCCTGAGTATGCACCGTTGCAAAAGTTCTTCGTGCTGAGACACCACGTGATGATCGGGTGTGATAGGTTCTACATTCAAATACAACGGGTGCAAAACAGTTGCACACGCAGAATACTCAGGTTAAACTTGACGAGCCTAGCATGTGCAGATATGGCCTCGGAACACTGAGACCGAAAGGTCGAGCGTGAATCATATAGTAGATATGATCAACATAGTGATGTTCACCATTGAAAACTACTCCATTTCACGTGATGATCGGTTATGGTTTAGTTGATTTGGATCACGTAATCACTTAGATGATTAGAGGGATGTCTATCTAAGTGGGAGTTCTTAAGTAATATGATTATAGAACTTAAATTTATCATGAACTTAGTACCTGATAGTATCTTGCTTGTCTATGTTAATTGTAGATAAATGGCCCGTGTTGTTGTTCCGTTGAATTTTAATGCGTTCCTTGAGAAAGCAAAGTTGAAAGATGATGGTAGCAATTACACGGACTGGGTCCGTAACTTGAGGATTATCCTCATTGCTGCACAGAAAAATTACGTCCTGGAAGCACCGCTGGGTGCCAGGCCTGCTGCAAGAGCAACGCCAGAAGTTATGAACGTCTGGCAGAGCAAAGCTGATGACTACTCGATAGTTCAGTGTGCCATGCTTTACGGCTTAGAACCGGGTCTTCAACGACGTTTTGAACGTCATGGAGCATATGAGATGTTCCAGGAGTTGAAGTTAATATTTCAAGCAAATGCCCGGATTGAGAGATATGAAGTCTCCAATAAGTTCTATAGCTACAAGATGGAAGAGAATAGTTCTGTCAGTGAGCATATATTCAAAATGTCTGGGTATAATAATCACTTGATTCAACTGGGAGTTAATCTTCCGGATGATAGCGTCATTGACAGAATTCTTCAATCACTGCCACCAAGCTACAAGAGCTTCGTGATGAACTATAACATGCAAGGGATGAATAAGACAATTCCCGAGCTCTTCGCAATGCTAAAGGCAGCGGAGGTAGAAATCAAAAAGGAGCATCAAGTGTTGATGGTCAATAAGACCACTAGTTTCAATAAAATGGGCAAAGGGAAGAAGAAGGGGAACTTCAAGAAGAACAGCAAGCAAGTTGCTCTTCAGGAGAAGAAACCCAAGTCTGGACCTAAGCCTGAGACTGAGTGCTTCTACTGCAAGCAGACTGGTCACTGGAAGCGGAACTGCCCCAAGTATTTGGCGGATAAGAAGGATGGCAAGGTGAACAAAGGTATATGTGATATACATGTTATTGATGTGTACCTTACTAATGCTCGCAGTAGCACCTGGGTATTTGATACTGGTTCTGTTGCTAATATTTGCAACTCGAAACAGGGGCTACAGATTAAGCGAAGATTGGCTAAGGACGAGGTGACGATGCGCGTGGGAAATGGTTCCAAAGTCGATGTGATCGCCGTCGGCACGCTACCTCTACATCTACCTTCGGGATTAGTATTTGACCTAAATAATTGTTATTTGGTGACAGCGTTGAGCATGAACATTATATCTGGATCTTGTTTGATGCGAGACGGTTATTCATTTAAATCAGAGAATAATGGTTGTTCTATTTATATGAATAATATCTTTTATGGTCATGCACCCTTGAAGAGTGGTCTATTTTTAATGAATCTCGATAGTAGTGACACACATATTCATAATGTCGAAGCCAAAAGATGTAGAGCTGATAATGATAGTACAACTTATTTATGGCACTGCCGTTTAGGTCATATGGTGTAAAGCGCATGAAGAAACTCCATAATGATGGACTTTTGGAATCACTTGATTATGAATCACTTGGTACTTGCGAACCGTATCTCATGGGGAAGATGACTAAAACACCGTTCTCCGGAACTATGGAGAGAGCAACTAATTTGTTAGAAATCATACATACAGATGTATGTGGTCCGATGAATATTGAGGCTTGTGGCGGATATCGTTATTTTCTCACCTTCATAGATGATTTGAGCAGATATGAGTATATCTACTTAATGAAACATAAGTCTGAAACATTTGAAAAGTTCAAAGAATTTCAGAGCGAAGTTGAAAATCATCATAACAAGAAAATAAAGTTTCTACGATCAGATCGTGGAGGAGAATATTTGAGTTACGAGTTTGGCCTACATTTGAAACAATGCGGAATAGTTTCGCAACTCACGCCACCCGGAACACCACAGCGTAATGGTGTGTCCGAACGTCCTAATCGTACTTTACTAGATATGGTGCGATCTATGATGTCTCTTACTGATTTACCGCTATCGTTTTGGGGTTATGCTTTAGAGACGGCTGCATTCACTTTAAATAGGGCACCATCAAAATCTGTTGAAACGACGCCTTATGAACTATGGTTTGGCAAGAAACCAAAGTTGTCGTATCTTAAAGTTTGGGGTTGCGATGCTTATGTGAAGAAACTTCAACCTGATAAGCTCGAACCTAAATCGGAGAAATGTGTCTTCATAGGATACCCAAAGGAGACTGTTGGGTACACCTTCTATCACAGATCCGAAGGCAAGACATTCGTTGCTAAGAATGGATCCTTTCTAGAGAAGGAGTTTCTCTCGAAAGAAGTGAGTGGGAGGAAAGTAGAACTTGATGAGGTAACTGTACCTGCTCCCTTATTGGAAAGTAGATCATCACAGAAAACAGTTTCTGCGACACCTACACCAATTAGTGAGGAAGTTAATGATAATGATCATGAAACTTCAGATCAAGTTATTACTGAACCTCGTAGGTCAACCAGATCAAGATCCGCACCAGAGTGGTACGGTAATCCTGTTCTGGAGGTTATGTTGCTAGACCATGACGAACCTACGAACTATGAAGAAGCGATGATGAGCCCAGATTCCGCAAAATGGCTTGAGGCCATGAAATCCGAGATGGGATCCATGTATGAGAACAAAGTATGGACTTTGGTTGACTTGCCCGATGATCGGCAAGCCATTGAAAATAAATGGATCTTCAAGAAGAAGACTGACGCTGACGGTAATGTTACTGTCTATAAAGCTCGACTTGTTGCAAAAGGTTTTCGACAAGTTCAAGGGATTGACTACGATGAGACCTTCTCACCCGTAGCGATCCTTAAGTCTGTCCGAATCATGTTAGCAATTGCCGCATTTTATGATTATGAAATTTGGCAAATGGATGTCAAAACTGCATTCCTGAATGGATTTTTGGAAGAAGAGTTGTATATGATGCAACCGGAAGGTTTTGTCGATCCAAAGGGAGCTAACAAAGTGTGCAAGCTCCAGCGATCCATTTATGGACTGGTGCAAGCCTCTCGGAGTTGGAATAAACGCTTTGATAGTGTGATCAAAGCATTTGGTTTTATACAGACTTTTGGAGAAGCCTGTATTTACAAGAAAGTGAGTGGGAGCTCAGTAGCATTTCTAATACTATATGTAGATGACATATTGCTGATTGGAAATGATATAGAATTTCTGGATAGCATAAAGGGATACTTGAATAAGAGTTTTTCAATGAAAGACCTCGGTGAAGCTGCATATATATTGGGCATCAAGATCTATAGAGATAGATCAAGACGCTTAATTGGACTTTCACAAAGCACATACCTTGACAAGGTTTTGAAGAAGTTCAAAATGGATCAAGCAAAGAAAGGGTTCTTGCCTGTATTACAAGGTGTGAGATTGAGTAAGACTCAATGCCCGACCACTGCAGAAGATAGAGAGAAGATGAAATATGTTCCCTATGCTTTAGCCATAGGCTCTATCATGTATGCAATGATGTGTACCAGACCTGATGTGTGCCTTGCTATAAGTTTAGCAGGGAGGTACCAAAGTAATCCAGGAGTGGATCACTGGACAGCGGTCAAGAACATCCTGAAATACCTGAAAAAGACTAAGGATATGTTTCTCGTTTATGGAGGTGACAAAGAGCTCATCGTAAATGGTTACGTTGATGCAAGCTTTGACACTGATCCGGACGATTCGAAATCGCAAACCGGATACGTGTTTACATTGAACGGTGGAGCTGTCAATTGGTGCAGTTCTAAGCAAAGTGTCGTGGCGGGATCTACGTGTGAAGCGGAGTACATAGCTGCTTCGGAAGCAGCGAATGAAGGAGTCTAGATGAAGGAGTTCATATCCGATCTAGGTGTCATACCTAGTGCATCGGGACCAATGAAAATCTTTTGTGACAATACTGGTGCAATTGCCTTAGCAAAGGAATCCAGATTTCACAAGAGAACCAAGCACATCAAAAGACGCTTCAATTCCATCCGGGATTTAGTCCAGGTGGGAGACATAGAAATTTGCAAGATACATACGGATCTGAATATTGCAGACCCGTTGACTAAGCCTCTTCCACGAGCAAAACATGATCAGCACCAAGACTCCATGGGTGTTAGAATCATTACTGTGTAATCTAGATTATTGACTCTAGTGCAAGTGGGAGACTGAAGGAAATATGCCCTAGAGGCAATAATAAAGTTATTATTTATTTCCTTGTATCATGATAAATGTTTATTATTCATGCTAGAATTGTATTAACCGGAAACATAATACATGTGTGAATACATAGACAAACAGAGTGTCACTAGTATGCCTCTACTTAACTAGCTCGTTGATCAAAGATGGTTGTGTTTCCTAGCCATAGACATGAGTTGTCATTTGATTAACGGGATCACCTCATTAGGAGAATGACGTGATTGACTTGACCCATTCCGTTAGCTTAGCACTTGATCGTTTAGTATGTTGCTATTGCTTTCTTCATGACTTATACATGTTCCTATGACTATGAGATTATGCAACTCCCGTTTACCGGAGGAACACTTTGTGTGCTACCAAACGTCACAACGTAAATGGGTGATTATAAAGGTGCTCTACAGGTGTCTCCAAAGGTACTTGTTGGGTTGGCGTATTTAGAGATTAGGATTTGTCACTCCGATTGTTGGAGAGGTATCTCTGGGCCCTCTCGGTAATGCACATCACTTAAGCCTTGCAAGCATGGCAACTAATGAGTTAGTTGCGGGATGATGTATTACAGAACGAGTAAAGAGACTTGCCGGTAACGAGATTGAACTAGGTATCGAGATACCGACAATCGAATCTCGGGCAAGTAACATACCGATGACAAAGGGAACAACGTATGTTGTTATGTGGTCTGACCGATAAAGATCTTCGTAGAATATGTGGGAACCAATATGAGCATACAGGTTCCGCTATTGGTTATTGACCGGAGAGGTGTCTCGGTCATGTCTACATAGTTCTCGAACCCGTAGGGTCCGCACGCTTAACGTTACGATGACAGTTATATTATGAGTTTATATGTTTTGATGTACCGAAGGTTGTTCGGAGTCCCGGATGTGATCCCGGACATGACGAGGAGTCTCGAAATGGTCGAGACATAAAGATTGATATATTGGACGACTATATTCGGACACCGGAAGTGTTCCGGGTGATTTCGGAGAAAACCGGAGTGCCGGAGAGTTACCGGAACCCCCCGGGAGAAGTAATGGGCCTTAGTGGAGAGAGAGAGGAGCAGCCAGGAGGGGCCGCACGCCCTCTCCCCCTTGGTCCGAATTGGACTAGGAGAGGGGGCGTGGCGCCCCCCTTTCCCTCTCCCTCTCCCCCTTCCTTTCCCCCTCCTAGTAGGAGTAGGAAAGAGGGGAGTCCTACTCCTACTAGGAGGAGGGCTCCTCCTCCTGGCGCGCCAACAAGGGCTGGCCGGCCTCCCCCTTGATCCTTTATATACGGGGGCAGGGGGCACCACATAGACACAACAGTTGATCCTTGAGATCTTTTAGCCGTGTGCAGTGCCCCCCTCCACCATATTACACCTCGATAATATCGTAGCGGAGCTTAGGCGAAGCCCTGCGTCGGTAGAACATCATCATCGTCACCACGCCGTCGTGCTGATGAAACTCTCCCTCAACACTCGGCTGGATCGGAGTTCGAGGGATGTCATCGAGATGAACGTGTGCTGAAATCGGAGGTGCCGTACGTTCGGTACTTGATCGGTCGGATCGTGAAGACGTACGACTACATCAACCGCGTTGTGTTAATGCTTCCGCTATCGGTCTACGAGGGTACGTGGACAACACTCTCCCCTCCCGTTGCTATGCATCACCATAATCTTGCGTGTTCGTAGGAATTTTTTTGAAATTACTACGTTCCCCAACAATATCCTACTTCCTGCTTGATTGATCTTGATGGTATGAGTATTACAAGAGTTGATCTACCACGAGATCGTAGAGGCTAAACCCTAGAAGCTAGCCTATGGTATGATTGTTGTTGTCCTACGGACTAAACCCTTCGGTTTATATAGACACCGGAGGGGGCTAGGGTTACACAGAGTCGGTTACAAGGGAGGAGATCTACATATCCGTATTGCCAAGCTTGCCTTCCACGCCAAGGAGACTCCCATCCGGACATGGGACGAAGTCTTCAATCTTGTATCTTCATAGTCCAACAGTCCGGCCAAAGGATATAGTCCGGCTGTCCGAGGACCCCCTAATCCAGGACTCCCTCAGTGGCCCCTGAACCAGGCTTCAATGACGATGAGTCCGGCGCGCAGATTGTCTTCGGCATTGCAAGGCGGGTTCTTCTCCAAATTATGAATACCTGTTGAGTAGTGTCCGGCTCTGCAAAACAATATCCACATACCACCGTAGAGAGAATAACATTTCCACAAATCGAATCTGCTGACGCATTTTGCAGCATGACATCACACCACGGCCCGGTCATTATTCGAACCGTTTTTCACAACCAGCCATTGCACATATTGCGAGGTGGTTTCCTTGGCACGTCTTGTCGAAGCAGAGATCGTGTCCCCTTATCACGGGATTCTCATCAATACGGGTGTGGGTAACCCAACCGCGCCATCAATTACGGCGCTTGGGGAATAAGCGATTTTACCAGGTAGGTGGGAAGGCACATAGCTTCTTTCGTCCTTATAAAGGGACAAGGATTCACCCTTTTCACCCACGCCTTCTTCCTCCTTGCTCATCCATTCTTGCGCACTCGAGCTCCAGCGCCCAAGTTCGTGTTTTTCTCCTCAAACCACTCCAAGTATGTCCGGAGCGGGAGGCAAGTGGATGGTCTCCTCCGTTACGGAGGAGAACATCACAAAGCTGCGGGGAGCCGGATATCTAGCCGCGGATATCGCGCACCGGCTGCCAGATGCGGGGCAGATCATCCCTACTCCAGAACCCCATGAGAGGGTGGTTTTCCTTACCCACTTCATCCGCGGACTGGGATTTCCCCTCCACCCGTTTGTCTGCGGGCTCATGTTCTACTACGGGCTGGATTTTCACGATCTGGCCCCCAATTTCATCCTCAACATCTCGGCGTTTATCGTCGTGTGCGAGGCCTTCCTCCGCATCAAGCCCCACTTCGGCCTGTGGCTGAAGACCTTCAATGTTAAACCGAAGGTGGTGGTTGGCCAGCAAGCGGAGTGCGGAGGTGCCATGGTGGGCAAAATGCCCAACGTCACCTAGCTCGAAGGCTCCTATGTGGAGACCATAAAGGGGTGGCAATTGGGATGGTTCTACATCACCAAGCCGCGCGACACCAACTGGGTGGCGGCCCCCAAATTTCGATCCGGAATCCCCATGCGGCTCACCTCCTCGAAAGAGAAGGGCCTGTCCTGGGGTTCCCCAGTAGAGCTGACCGGACTCCAGGCATGCATCAAGAACATGATGAGCAAGAAAATCAAGCTCGTCAACGTGGTCCAAGTCATGCTCTTCCGCCGGATCCTCCCGTGTCAAAGGCGGGCGTTCAATTTGTGGGAGTTCAACCCAGCAAAGCACCAGACGCTGCGAGAGCTCTTCGACACGACGCACAAGGACGTCTGGAAGGTGCTGTTCAAGGGCGCCGAGGTAACTCCTCCCCTTACCGAGGACCGCGGACTCAGCGCAAAGCGCCCTGCCAATCCGGTAAGTCGTTGATATCTCGTAAGATGTTCATTTTCCCCAGCTTAACCATGTGCGGGATATAAGCTTCCACACTATTTAACAGGACTGGGTAGAGACAGCGGACGCTCTCCTAACGGAGATGCTGGTTCCGGCGCCTTATGAGGTGCCGGCGAGGAAGGCCAAGAAGAAGGCCACGGGGACCAGGACGGGTCTCCGGCGCAAGGTTATATCGGACTCATCGTCCGAAAACACCGAGACGCACTCCTCCCACGAAAACGAGGAGGAAGAGGAAAGTTCTCCCCCCCCCCTGCCGGGAGGGACAAGAAAAGGAAGGCCGCCCCATCTGGGGAGGCCGAAGGGTCCAAGAAGGGAAGGACTCTCCTTCCGGACTGCTCCACGACGGCCGCCTATAGCGACGACGAGTGGTTGCCCAGGGACAAGCCCCTGGCGAAGTCGTAAGTATCCGGATACCATAATAATTCTTGGTATGTTTTATTGAACTGCTTCTCATCACGCCGAACATGATTATGCAGTCCGTCCCGAGCCCATATCGGCGTATCCTCATTGGATGGTTCTTTGGACCCGTCGGATCTAAACAGCGATTCACTTCCGACCGCCTCCTCCCCTCGCCCTACGGACAACGTCGAAGTGTTGTCTCAAAGGGCACCGAGCCGAGGGGAGGTAGTCCTGGAGGCACCTCAAGGCGACCTTCCGGATGCTGGGCGCAAGGGGAGCAAGACTCCCATGGGCTCTGATGATGGGGGCAGCAAATTCGGCCCCCAGCCGAATACTGCGTCGGAACCTCCAGTGGTTCCGGACTCTGTCAGGCAACCCCTCGCTAAGAGGGGCAAGCCGTCTGTGCCGATGGCCTCTGTCCATCCAGAGGCATCGGACAGCTTGCTGAAGCGCTTCGCGGCGCTTCCATCGACGAAGAACACCACACTATCATGAGTACGGTGGTCAAGAAGGTTCAGTCCGCCAAAAGCGGACTGACTGAAGCCTGTGCCGGCCTCCTAACAGGCTTTGAGGTAAGTAATCAAATTATAAGAAAATATTATGTCATAGACAGTAGCCCCTGATGCTCTGTTTGGCGTTCACGAAGAAAAGCCGAATCAAATAATAATCGCAGGAGTCTAATCATAATATGTCTATGTGCATATGCAGGCTTCACTGCTGGCCGCTGCCGCACGTACTGCGGAGGTCGCCGCACTGAAGCGGGACCTTGAGCGGTCCAAGGAAGAGCCCGGCCTTGCCAAAAGGCAGCTCGAAGAGAACAAAGGTAAGTTATACCCCGTCTATATATTAAAAAAAATTGGTTTTAGAATAATAGGATCGTCATGAATTTTGCTAGGGGCCGCGACCGAAGTGGCGACCCTGCAGAAGGCGCTATCCGAGGCCGAAGACAAAGCGGCCAAGGAGCGCATTGAGCGAGAAAAGCAAGAGGCCCGGGTGGGCGAGGTGCAGCAAGAGCTCCAGGCTCTTGTCAAAAAACACGAGTCCTTGGAGCTTGACTCTAAGACGCGAGAGTCCGAGCTTGCGAAGGCCCTCGAAAGCGCACAACATGCCAAGGCCGAAGCCCAAAAGGCCCTCCAGGAAATTGAGGCGGTTAAGAAGATAGTGGCGGGTAAGGCATTCATTATGCAAAGCAAGCATGTGAAAGAAAATTTCCTTTTACTTACCCGAGTTCGGAGCTCTCCAGGAGCGTTCGCAGATCTACCCCGCAGTGTGTCAGATGCCGCGGAGTTCTACCGGGCCGAGGAGGGGAGCTCGACGGAGAAGTTGTTCTGGTCTCAGTATACTGGGACCGAACACCCCACGCCCTTGAGCGACCAGCTGAAGAACCTGGTCGAGCTCCACAAGGCGGCCGAACAGGCCATGAAGGGTCTTATAGTCCGGATGTGGCCTGGCGATCCCCTGCCTGATAGCTACTTCAGCCTGGAGAGGTGGCTTGTGAATGCCTGCCCACGGGTTGAAGTCATAAAGCGGTCTGTCTGCATCGAGGGTGCGCGCAGGGCTTTTACCCGGGCAAAGGTGCACTAGGTGAAGCTGGACGCCGAGAAGCTGGTGAAGGAGGGGCCACCGGAGGGCAAGGAGCATCGCCACCCCGAAATGTATTATAATAGTGTCCTGAAGGGTTCTCGCCTTGTGGCGGAGGAATGTGCTAAGGATGTAATATTCGAATGAATGTACTCATGTGATCCTGTAATATGAAACGAGTTCATTTGCGCTATGCAACGCTTGTGAATTTAAAATATTACCTTCTATGCAGCCGTTTATAAAATCTGAGAGTTGGCCAGTCGTCGGCTTCTGCCCCCATGTAACTAGTACTGAGGTGTTCGGGATAAACCTGAGCACTCTTTATCCCAATTTTGGGTCCTTCGAGGGAGGTGTTCAGTGCAACGAACCAGGCAATCGGACTATAAGGCTTTATCACTCTCACTTAGCCATAGAAGTCTACAATTTTAAATTTTGGCGAAGCCCCTAGTATTTGGAAGGCCGAATTTGGGGCGCTATATACGCCTAAGTCGGGCAAGGCCGACTCCTCGCCCGAAGCGGAAAAAGTCTTTAAGGACTTGAGACCTCTCGAACAACGACCAGCTCTCGCCTTATCATGACAGTAAGTTTTTGGCTTTCTCTACTGAGGTGCTCATCCGGAAGAACCGGGACACAATCGCAGTAGTTCTCCCAGCGCTACCTTAGCCGATATTGCGGAACGTAAGGTACCAAAACATGGGAGCCGGGCAAACCCAACTATTGACCCAAGACATGATTCGGAGCTGATGCATATAATGCTATAAGTTCGGGGTGCCGCACTGTCGAAAGTGTTCGGGCTTCTCACGCCGTATTATGGGGTATACTGAAGCCCCTGGCGTACTGGTCGTACCAGAATGTACGGGTGCAATTTGTCGTAAATAAACAGACAAGGAAAAAGGGAAGGGTAATGCAATAATAGACTAATGCTATGCATTGTTATTTAAATAATACGTCGAAGCGTACTGATACAAGTAGTGTAATAAGCAAAAAATAGGACTATTTGACATGTCCTATCCAAGGGCAAGTTGCGTATGGGTATTAAAAACAGGTATTTCGATCGTTATTAGAGACCACCTGGGGATTCCCTTGTACGTCTTAGCTTCTTGCCTCCTTGGTTTTTCCTGCCCGTAATGTGTCCAGCAATCAGACTGCCCAAGAGGGGTTTCCAGAGAGTAAGGTTCTGAAAGAGAAGAAATGATAAAGATATACGGCCCCTGAGGCGGTTGCGCCGCATTGTGGGACGTGCCCTGGTCGTGCCCCCACCTATGCCCATGGTATTTTTAGTGTGTAATTATGTACTCGCGGCACAGATTTCGTCGCTTGACTGGGACTAGGACGGGGGCCGAATTGCTAGGCGAGCTCTGAACGTGCCAGGCGATCCTGTTGCAGGTTACTCCGGACTCGCTTGAAGGTATCCGGGGGCTTTATCGCCGAATTGGCGGTTTGCCTTAAAAGGCTGCTTTGTGCCTCAGCTGCGAGGGCCGCAGTGTGATCCTCCGTGCGGAGCGAGCGTTCTGTGTTTCCATTGACTGTTATAACCCCACGAGGTTCTGGCATTTTGAGCTTGAGGTATGCATAGTGTGGTACCGCATTGAATCTAGCAAATGTGGTTCGCCCGAGTAGTGCGTGATAGCCACTGCAGAACGGGACGATATCAAAGATTAACTCCTCACTTCGGAAGTTGTCCGGAGATCCGAAGACCACTTCCAGTGTGATTGAGCCCGTGCAATGGGCCTCTACACCTGGGATGACACCTTTAAAGGTGGTTTTAGTGGGTTTGATCCTCGAGGGGTCTATACCCATTTTGCGCACTGTATCCTGATAGAGCAGGTTCAGGCTGCTGCCGCCGTCCATAAGGACTCGAGTGAGGTGAAATCCGTCGATGATGGGGTCAAGGACCAATGCGGCAGATCCGCCATGACGAATACTAGTGGGGTGGTCCCTGCGATCGAAGGTGATCAGACAAGAGGACCATGGGTTGAACTTTGGGGCGACTGGCTCCATCGCATAGACGTCCCTTAGTGCACGCTTCCGTTCCCTCTTGGGAATGTGGGTTGCGTATATCATGTTCACCGTTTTCACTTGTGGAGGAAACCTCTTCTGTCCTCCTGTGTTCGGCGGCCGAGGCTCCTCCTCGTTGTCGCTATGCAGCCCCTTGTCCCTGTTTTCGGCATTCAGCTTGCCGGCCTGCTTGAACACCCAGCATTCTCTGTTGGTGTGATTGGCTGGCTTATCGGGGGTGCCGTGAATTTTACACGAGCGATCGAGTATGCGATCCAAACTGGACGGGCCCGGATTGCTTCTTTTGAACGGCTTCTTCCGCTGACCGGATTTAGAGCCGCTGAATCCGGCATTGACTGTCGTGTCTTCAGCGTTGTCGTCGTTGTTGCGGCGCTTGTGTCTGTTACGACGTGGTCTGCTATTAGTATCCTTTGTATCTGAAGTGCCATGACTTCTTGATGTGTTGTTGCTTCAAGTCAGCCAGCTGTCTTCGCCCGCGCAAAAGCGGGTCATGAGCGTCGTGAGGGCTACCATAGACTTCGGCTTCTCCTGACCGAGGTGCCGAGCGAGCCACTCGTCATGGATGTTATGCTTAAATGCCGCTAAGGCCTCTGCATCCGGACAGTCAACAATTTGGTTTTTCTTAGTTAGGAACCGGGTCAAGAATTTCCTGGCCGATTCCCCTGGCTGCTGAGTTGTATGGCTCAAGTCATCAGCATCCGTTGGTCGCACATAAGTGCCCTGGAAGTTGTCAAGGAATGCATCTTCCAAATCCTCCCAACTGCCAATGGAGTCTGCTGGTAAGCTATTCAGCCAATGCCGAGCTGGTCCTTTGAGTTTTAGTGGGAGGTACTTGATGGCATGTAGATCATCACCGCGAGCCATGTGGATGTGGAGGAGGAAATCCTCGATCCATACCGCGGGATCTGTTGTACCATCATATGATTCAATGTTTACGGGTTTAAAACCCTCTAGGAATTCGTGATCCATTACTTCATCAGTGAAGCATAGGGGGTGTGTGGCGCCTCTGTGCCGGGCTATATCACGACGCAGTTCATACGAGTCTTGTCTGCTGTATTCGGCCCGGCCGGATTTGCTTTTAGTGTATCCGGCGGGACGAGCATCGTCACGCGTTGGGGCGCGACCCCGTGATCCGTAGATCGATCTTGCATGTTTTGCTTTGTTTTCCAATACGTCTCGCAGGTCCCGCGTGTTGCCCCGGGCCTTGGTATTTTTGTTTAAATGGCGGCGGGGTGCGGGCTGGACTTCGGGCTGATATGCCTCTCTGTCTCGGCCACGAGGTGGCCGATCAGCCGCATCATATGCTGGTGATGTAGGTTTTAATGCTTCCTCCTCGAGTTAAGGTAGCAACCTGCGCTTTGGGTAACTCTTGGTTGGGCGCTCTAGTTCGTATTCCTCGGCTTCCAGGACTTCAATCCATCTATCCGCTAGCAGATCTTGATCAGCTCGAAGCTGTTGTTGCTTTTTCTTCAGGCTGTTTGCTGTGGCTAAAAGCCGGCGCTTGAAGCGCTCCTGCTCGACGGGATCCTTAGGCACGACAAATTCTTCATCGCCGAGGCTCACTTTGTCTTCGGAGAGAGGCATGTAATTGTCATCCTCTGATTCTCCGTTTGCTGCCTATTCCGGAGGGCTAGCTTGTTCATCCTCCCGCTCGAGGTCTGGCTGGAGGGGATTATCGTCGTCTTCGGCACTATCCGGAGCGTTATTGTCTCTTGTGCTGGTATCGCTGCTTTTGCTATGGCGAGACTTAGAGTGGCGCCGCTGACGTCGGTGTTTGGGTTGCTTCTTGGAGGGATTATCCTCTGTTGTCTTATCGCCATCCCCTTCTTTGGGGGTGTCCACCATGTATATGTCATACGATGAGGTGGTAGTCCAGCGCCCTGTGTGCGGTGGTTCTTGTTTGTCTCCTGCATCGTCGTCCATACCGTCGATGTCTTCGGAGCCAAAGTCGAGCATGTAGGTCAAATCGTCGACAGTGGCTACTAAGTGGGTGGTGGGTGGGGCGCGAATTTCTTCGTCGTCCGCATCCCATTCTAGCCGGACATAGTTCGGCCAAGGGTCTCCTGCCAGGGAGAGAGACTTCAACGAGTTTAGTACGTCGCCAAAAGGCGAGTGCTGAAAGATATCTGCGGAGGTAAACTCCATGATCGGTGCCCAATCAGATTTGATGGGCACGGACGCAAGCGGCTCAGAGTCCGTGGCCGGGGACAAATCCAACGGTTCGGCAACACGGGTCTCGTAGGAGGTGAAGTCAGTATTCAGCCCTATCGCCACTGAGTATGCGGCCTCCATGGCGGGGTCCATCCACCCGTCCACAGATGGCGCAATTTGTTCCGGACTGAGGGCCGGAGTAATCGCAGGTGTGATCTCCCGAACACTGTCCGACGGTAGAGCTAAGTCATGCTCGTCGTGATTGTGCGGCGCACCTGATATGGGCTCGAATCCGTCGAAGATCAAGTCTCCGCGAATGTCGGCAGTATAGTTCAAGTTTCCAAATCTGACGTGATGGCTAGGGGCGTAGCTTTCGATCTGCTCCAGATGGCGAAGCGAGTTGGCCCGCAGTACGAAGCCGCCGAATACGAAGATCTGTCCGGGGAGGAAAAACTCACCCTGGATCGCATCGTTGCCGATGATCGAAGGAGCCATCAAGCCTTATGGTGACGACACAGTGGAACTCTCAATGAAAGCACCAATGTCGGTGTCAAAACCGGCGGATCTCGGGTAGGGGGTCCCGAATGTGCGTCTAAGGCGGATGGTAACAGGAGGCGGGGGACACAATGTTTACCCAGGTTCGGGCCCTCTCGATGGAGGTAATACCCTACTTCCTGCTTGATTGATCTTGATGATATGAGTATTACAAGAGTTGATCTACCACGAGATCGTAGAGGCTAAACCCTGGAAGCTAGCCTATGGTATGATTGTTGTTGTCCTACGGACTAAACCCTCCGGTTTATATAGACACCGGAGGGGGCTAGGGTTACACAGAGTCGGTTACAAGGGAGGAGATCTACATATCCGTATTGCCAACCTTGCCTTCCACGCCAAGGAGAGTCCCATCCGGACACGGGATGAAGTCTTAAATATTGTATCTTCATAGTCCAACAGTCCGGCCAAAGGATATAGTCCGGCTGTCCGAGGACCCCCTAATCCAGGACTCCCTCACTCCTCAAACTAAGGTCATCACTGGGAGTGGTACCGATTATTGTCACTTCGGGGTTGCCGGATCATAACACATAGTAGGTGACTATAGACTTGCAAGATAGGATCAAGAACACACATATATTCATGAAAACGTAATAGGTTTAGATCTGAAATCATGGCACTCGGGCCCTAGTGACAAGCATTAAGCATAGCAAAGTCATAGCAACATCAATCTCAGAACATAGTGGATACTAGGGATCAAACCCTAACAAATCTAACTCGATTACATGATAAATCTCATCCAACCCATCACCGTCCAGCAAGCCTACGATGGAATTACTCACGCACGGCGGTGAGCATCATGAAATTGGTGATGGAGGATGGTTGATGATGACGATGGCGACGGATTCCCCTCTCCGGAGCCCCGAACAGACTCCAGATCAGCCCTCCCGAGAGGTTTTAGGGCTTGGCGGCGGCTCCGTATCGTAAAACGTGATGAATCTTTCTCTCTGATTTTTTTCTCCCCGAACACGAATATATGGAGTTGGATTTGAGGTCGGTGGAGCAACAGGGGGCCCACGAGGCAGGGAGGCGCGCCCTCCACCCTCGTGGACGGGTGGAGGCCCCCTGACGTGGATTCTTCTTCCAGTATTTTTATTATTTTCCAAAAATAAGTTCCGTGGAGTTTCAGGTCATTCCAAGAACTTTTGTTTCTGCACATAAATAACACCATGGAAAGTCTGCTGAAAACAGCGTCAGTCCGGGTTAGTTCCATTCAAATCATGCAAGTTAGAGTCCAAAACAAGGGCAAAAGTGTTTGGAAAAGTAGATACAATGGAGACGTATCACTCCTTTGTCGTTACCAAAGATCTACGTAACGTGTCCGTGCCTTTCTGCAGGTCAGCACAGAGTTTTTTGGGGCAATCTTCTTCTTCGGGAGGTCTTCTCCCAGAGATGATGGAGAGCGAGACGCCTCCCCCGACCTCTTCGCTCAATAAGGCGGACGACTCCGAAGTGTCATCGCGGAGGGTCTTTCTTGCTCAACAAGCTATGCAGGGGATGGAAAAGGCAATGCCCGAAGGTGGATCTCCGACCGTCCGAGATTCTGGGGCCAATAATAAAGGCCCCGGACTGTCTGGCTCGCAGCCGATGACAATTCCGGAGATGGGTGAACAAATTCCTTAGGATGACTGTGCTCCTAGAGCGGCTTCCGGAGACCCAGCGGCTCCGGACATACTATGGGATATGTTGCGAAATGCATCTGTCTCGGGGGAACAGCGTACCTTGATGGGTACAGTGGTTGAGAAGATTCTGTTCGCGAAAAGCGGATTAAATGAAGCCTTCATGAGCCTGCTAAAAGGCTTTGAGGTTTGTGATGTAATGTTTTCAACTATGTTTTATTTGCAAAGATGCACCTGTGTATAGGTAGTAGCCCCTGAGACTCGGGTTGGCTTCCAATGGGAAGCGAACGGAGGATTGAAAAGAATTACTCAAGGACTGATCTGATGAATTTGAATGCAGGTTGTTTCCCCCTTAGCTACTTCCCAGACTATGGATATTACCGAGCTGCAGCGGAAGCTTGATGTAGCAGGGGGTGACCTTGCATTAATCAATATGCGTCTTGAAGAGTCGCAAGGTATGTATTTGGGGCAATCCCCATACATATATTTTTTCCTCTTTGCTATAAGCATAGTGCTAAAATCTATATGCTGAAATATGCATGGCTGCAGATGGTGCTGCCGCTGTTGTAGTTCTCCGAGCGGAGCTGGCCCGAGCCAAAGAGCAGGTCCAGTGTAGCGATGCGGCTGCCGAAAAGGCATCGGCTGAGTTAGAAGCCGAACAAGCTTCTCGGCGCCAAGACGAGGAGAAGATATCCACGATGGCGCTTGGACTGAAAAATGCTACTGGCCGCTGTGAATTTCTGGAGAAGGAGAATGAAGCCAAAATGGCTGAACTTGACAAGGCTTTACAAGAGGCGAGAGAAGCGCGGTGGGAATCCAGAGCAGCTCGTGAGAAGATCCGGCAAGCTAGGGAGATTACGGCTGGTAAGCCCTTTCTCCTATAGACTAAGTTTGGCGATCCGAACTATGCTCAGCTTGACCGAGTGTGGAGTTCTCTGGACGAGTTTTTAGACTTGCCGAAGAGTTCTTCCGATGCGGCGCAGTATTATCAAGCGCGAGAGGGGTACGGAACGGAGAAGCTTTTCTGGTCACAGTTTGGCGCTTCAAAGCGCCCTCTGTTGCTAAATGAACAGATGTCCCAATGGGCCTAGCTTCATAGGATATCCGGCTCTGCCATGAAGAACGTCATAATCCGGTTGTGGCCAACCGAGCCTGTTCCGAATAGCTACTTCGCTTTGGTGCAAAGGCTTGTTGACGCGGTGCCGCGTATCGACGCTTGCTACCTCTTGAGCACTGCGTTGGTTTTCCCTTGAAGAGGAAAGGGTGATGCAGTAAAGCAGCGTAAGTATTTCCCTCTGTTTTTGAGAACCAAGGTATCAATCCAGTAGGAGGCCACGCACGAGTCCCTCGCACCTACACAAACAAATAAAATCCTCCCAACCAACGCAATAAAGGGGTTGTCAATCCCTTCACGGTCACTTACGAAAGTGAGATCTGATAGATATGATAAGATAATATTTTTGGTATTTTTATGATAAAGATGCAAAGTAAAGAAAGCAAAATAAAAATGGCACCAGAAATAGCTTGTTGTCGGGAGATTAAATATGATGGAAAATAGACCCGGGGGCCATAGGTTTCACTAGTGGCTTCTCTCGAGAGCATAAGTATTACGTGTTGGGAATCGTAGCATAATTTAAAATTTTCCTACGCTCACCAAGATGCATCTATGGAGTGTACTAGCAATGAGGGGAAGGGAGTGCATCTACATACCCTTGTAGATCGCGAGCGGAAGCGTTCCAATGAACGTGGATGACGGAGTCGTACTCGCCGTGATCCAAATCACCGATGACCGAGTGCCGAACGGACGGCACCTCCGCGTTCAACACACGTACGGTGCAGCGACGTCTCCTCCTTCTTGATCCAGCAAGGGGAAGGAGAGGTTGATGGAGATCCAGCAGCACGACGGCGTGGTGGTGGATGTAGCGGGTCTCCGGCAGGGCTTCGCCGAGCTTCTGCGAGAGAGAGAGAGAGGTGTTGCAGGGGAGGAGGGAGGCGCCCAAAGCTGTATCTTCCTACCCTCCCTTCCCACCCCCTTTATATAGGCCCCCTGGGGGGGGGCCAGCCCAGGGAGATGGGATCTCCAAGGGGGGCGGCGGCCAAAGGGGGGAAGGGGTGCCTTGCCCCCCAAGGCAAGGGGGAAGCTCCCCCCCTAGGGTTCCCAACCCTAGGCGCATGGGGGGAGGCCCAAGGGGGGCGCGCCAGCCCACTAAGGGCTGGTTCCCTTCCACTTTCAGCCCACGGGGCCCTCCGGGATAGGTGGCCCCACCCGGTGGACCTCCGGGACCCTTCCGGTGGTCCCGGTACAATACCGGTAACCCCCGAAACTTTCCCGGTGGCCGAAACTGGACTTCCTATATATAATTCTTCACCTCCGGACCATTCCGGAACCTCTCATGACGTCCGGGATCTCATCCGGGACTCCGAACAACTTTCGGGTTTCCGCATACACATATCCCTACAACCCTAGCGTCACCGAACCTTAAGTGTGTAGACCCTACGGGTTCGGGAGACATGCAGACATGACCGAGATGCCTCTCTGGTCAATAACCAACAGCGGGATCTGGATACCCATGTTGGCTCCCACATGTTCCACGATGATCTCATCGGATGAACCACGGTGTCGAGGATTCAATCAATCCGTATGTAATTCCCTTTGTCAAACGGTATGTTACTTGCCCGAGATTCGATCGTCGGTATCCCAATACCTTGTTCAATCTCGTTACCGGCAAGTCTCTTTACTCGTACCGCAATGCATGATCCCGTGACTAACGCCTTAGTCACATTGAGCTCATTATGATGATGCATTATCGAGTGGGCCCAGAGATACCTCTCCGTCACACGGAGTGACAAATCCCAGTCTCGATCCGTGCCAACCCAACAGACACTTTCGGAGATACCCGTAATGCACCTTTATAGTCACCCAGTTACGTTGTGACGTTTGGCACACCCAAAGCACTCCTACGGTATCCGGGAGTTGCACAATCTCATGGTCTAAGGAAAAAATACTTGACATTGGAAAAGCTCTAGCAAACGAAACTACACGATCTTTTATGCTATGCTTAGGATTGGGTCTTGTCCATCACATCATTCTCCTAATGATGTGATCCTGTTATCAATGACATCCAATGTCCATAGTCAGGAAACCGTGACTATCTGTTGATCAATGAGCTAGTCAACTAGAGGCTTACTAGGGACACTTAGTGGTCTATGTATTCACACATGTATTACGATTTCCGGACAATACAATTATAGCATGAACAATAGACAATTACCATGAACAAAGAAATATAATAATAACCATTTATTATTGCCTCTAGGGCATATTTCCAACAGTCTCCCACTTGCACTAGAGTCAATAATCTAGTTACATTGTGATGAATCGAACACCCATTGCGTCCTGGTGTTGATCATGTTTTGCCCTAGGGAGAGGTTTAGTCAACGGATCTGCTACATTCAGGTCCGTGTGTACTTTACAAATATCTATGTCTCCATTTTGAACACTTTCACGAATGGAGTTGAAGCGACGCTTGATATGCCTGGTCTTCCTGTGAAACCTGGGCTCCTTCGCAAGGGCAATAGCTCCAGTGTTGTCACAGAAGAGAGTCATCGGGCCCGACGCATTGGGAATCACCCCTAGGTCGGTAATGAACTCCTTCATCCAGACTGCTTCCTGTGCTGCCTCCGAAGCTGCCATGTACTCCGCTTCACATGTAGATCCTGCCACGACGCTTTGCTTGCAACTGCACCAGCTTACTGCTCCTCCATTCAAAATATACACGTATCCGGTTTGTGACTTCGAGTCATCTAGATCTGTGTCGAAGCTAGCGTCGACGTAACCCTTTACGACGAGCTCTTCGTCACCTCCATAAACGAGAAACATATCCTTAGTCCTCTTCAGGTACTTCAGGATATTCTTGACCGTTGTCCAGTGTTCCATGCCGGGGTTACTTTGGTACCTTCCTACCAAACTTACGGCAAGGTTTACATCAGGTCTGGTACACAGCATGGCATACATAATAGACCCTATGGCCGAGGCATAGGGGATGACACTCATCTCTTCTATATCTTCTGCCGTGGTCGGGCATTGAGCCGTGCTCAATTGCACACCTTGCAATACAGGCAAGAACCCCTTCTTGGACTGATCCATACTGAACTTCTTCAATATCTTGTCAAGGTATGTACTCTGTGAAAGACCAATGAGGCGTCTTGATCTATCTCTATAGATCTTGATGCCTAATATATAAGCAGCTTCTCCAAGGTCCTTCATTGAAAAACACTTATTCAAATAGGCCTTTATACTTTCCAAGAATTCTATATCATTTCCCATCAATAGTATGTCATCCACATATAATATGAGAAATGCTACAGAGCTCCCAGTCACTTTCTTGTAAACACAGGCTTCTCCATAAGTCTGTGTAAACCCAAACACTTTGATCATCTCATCAAAGCGAATGTTCCAACTCCGAGATGCTTGCACCAGCCCATAGATTGAGCGCTGGAGCTTGCATACTTTGTTAGCATTCTTAGGATCGACAAAACCTTCCGGCTGCATCATATACAACTCTTCCTTAAGGAAGCCGTTAAGGAATGCCGTTTTGACGTCCATCTGCCATATCTCATAATCATAGTATGCGGCAATTGCTAACATGATTCGGACGGACTTCAGCTTCGCTACGGGTGAGAAAGTCTCATCGTAGTCAACCCCTTGAACTTGTCGATAACCCTTAGCGACAAGTCGAGCTTTGTAGATGGTCACATTACCATCTGCGTCCGTCTTCTTCTTAAAGATCCATTTGTTTTCTATGGCTCGCCGCTCATCGGGCAAGTCAGTCAAAGTCCATACTTTGTTTTCATACATGGATTCTATCTCGGATTTCATGGCTTCTAGCCATTTGTCGAAATCCGGGCCCGCCATCGCTTCTTCATAGTTCGAAGGTTCACCGTTGTCTAACAACATGATTTCCAGGACAGGGTTGCCGTACCACTCTAGTGCGGAACGTGTCCTTGTGGACCTACGAAGTTCAGTAACTTGATCCGAAGCTTCATGATCATCATCATTAACTTCCTCCCCAGTCGGTGTAGGCACCACAGGAACATTTTCCCGCGCTGCGCTACTTTCCGGTTCGGAAGGGGTGACTATCACCTCATCAAGTTCCACTTTCCTCCCACTCAATTCTTTCGAGAGAAACTCCTTCTCCAGAAAGGACCCGTTCTTGGCAACGAAGATCTTGCCTTCGGATCTGAGGTAGAAGGTATACCCAATAGTTTCCTTAGGGTATCCTATGAAGACGCATTTTTCCGACTTGGGTTCGAGCTTTTCAGGTTGAAGTTTCTTGACATAAGCATCGCATCCCCAAACTTTTAGAAACGACAGCTTAGGTTTCTTCCGAAACCATAATTCATACGGTGTCGTCTCAACGGATTTCGACGGAGCCCTATTTAAAGTGAATGCGGCAGTCTCTAAAGCATAACCCCAAAATGAGAGCGGTAAATTGGTAAGAGACATCATAGATCGCACCATATCCAATAGAGTGCGATTACGACGATCGGACACACCATTTCTCTGAGGTGTTCCAGGCGGCGTGAGTTGTGAAACTATTCCACATTTCCTTAAGTGTGCACCAAACTCGTGACTTAAATATTCTCCACCACGATCTGATCGTAGGAATTTTATTCTCCTGTCACGTTGATTCTCAACCTCACTCTGAAATTCCTTGAACTTTTCAAAGGTTTCAGACTTGTGTTTCATCAGGTAGACATACCCATATCTACTTAAATCATCAGTGAGAGTGAGAACATAACGATATCCTCCGCGATCCTCAACACTCATTGGACCACACACATCGGTATGTATGATTTCCAATAAGTTGGTTGCTCGCTCCATTGTTCCGGAGAACAGAGTCTTGGTCATCTTACCCATGAGGCATGGTTCGCACGTGTCAAATGATTCGTAATCAAGAGACTCCAAAAGTCCATCTGCATGGAGCTTCTTCATGCGCTTGACACCAATGTGACCAAGGCGGCAGTGCCACAAGTATGTGGGACTATCGTTATCAACTTTACATCTTTTGGTATTCACACTATGAACATGTGTAACATCACGTTCGAGATTCATCAAAAATAAACCATTGACCAGCGGGGCATGACCATAAAACATATCTCTCAAATAAATAGAACAACCATTATTCTCGGATTTAAATGAGTAGCCATCTCGAATTAAACGAGATCCAGACACAATGTTCATGCTCAAAGCTGGCACTAAATAACAATTATTGAGGTTTCAAACTAATCCCGTGGGTAGATGCAGAGGTAGCGTGCCGACGGTGATCACATCGACCTTGGAACCATTCCCGACGCGCATCGTCACCTCGTCCTTTGCCAGTCTCCGTTTATTCCGTAGTTCCTGTTTTGAGTTACAAATATGAGCAACCGCACCGGTATCAAATACCCAGGAGCTACTACGAGTACTGGTAAGGTACACATCAATTACTTGTATATCACATATACCTTGGGTGTTGCCGGCCTTCTTCTTGTCCGCTAAATATTTGGGGCAGTTCCGCTTCCAGTGACCACTTCCCTTGCAATAAAAGCACTCAGTTTCAGGCTTGGGTCCATTCTTTGACTTCTTCCCAGTAACTGGTTTACCGGGCGCGACAACTCCCTTGCTGTCCTTCTTGAAGTTCTTCTTACCCTTGCCCTTCTTGAACTTGGTGGTTTTATTCACCATCAACACTTGATGTTCTTTTCTGATCTCCCCTTCCGCTGATTTCAGCATTGAATATACCTCGGGAATGGTCTTTTCCATCCCCTGCATATTGTAGTTCATCACAAAGCTCTTGTAGCTTGGTGGAAGCGACTGGAGGATTCTGTCAATGACCGCGTCATCCGGGAGATTAACTCCCAGCTGAGACAAGCGGTTGTGCAACCCAGACATTCTGAGTATGTGCTCACTAACAGAACTGTTCTCCTCCATTTTGCAGTTGAAGAACTTATCGAAGACATCATATCTCTCGACCCGGGCATGAGCTTGAAAAACCAGTTTCAGCTCCTCGAACATCTCATATGCTCCATGTTTCTCAAAACGCTTTTGGAGACCCGGTTCTAAGCTGTAAAGCATGCCGCACTGAACGAGGGAGTAATCATCAGCACGTGATTGCCAAGCGTTCATAACGTCTTGGTTCTGTGGGATTGGTGCATCACCTAGCGGTGCTTCTAAGACATAATCTTTCTTGGCTACTATGAGGATGAGCCTCAGGTTCCGGACCCAGTCCGTATAGTTGCTGCCATCATCTTTCAGCTTGGTTTTCTCTAGGAACGCGTTGAAATTGAGGACAACGTTGGCCATTTGATCTACAAGACATAGTGTAAAGATTTTAGACTAAGTTCATGATAATTGAGTTCATCTAATCAAATTATTTAATGAACTCCCACTCAGATAGACATCCCTCTCGTCATCTAAGTGAAACATGATCCGAGCTTAACTAGGCCGTGTCCGATCATCACGTGAGACGGACTAGTCAAGATCGGTGAACATCTCCATGTTGATCGTATCTTCTATACGACTCATGCTCGACCTTTCGGTCCTCCGTGTTCCGAGGCCATGTCTGTACATGCTAGGCTCGTCAAGTCAACCTAAGTGTATTGCGTGTGTTCCGAGGCCATGTCTGTACATGCTAGGCTTGTCAACACCCGTTGTATTCGAACGTTAGAATCTATCACACCCGATCATCACGTGGTGCTTCGAAACAACGAACCTTCGCAACGGTGCACAGTTAGGGTGAACACTTTCTTGAAATTATTATAAGGGATCATCTTACTTACTACCGTCGTTCTAAGCAAATAAGATGCAAAAACATGATAAACATCACATGCAATCAAATAGTGACATGATATGGCCAATATCATTATGCTCCTTTGATCTCCATCTTCGGGGCACCATGATCATCTTTGTCACCGGCATGACACCATGATCTCCATCATTGTGTCTTCATGAAGTCGTCACGCCAACGATTACTTCTACTTCTATGGCTAACGCGTTTAGCAATAAAGTAAAGTAATTTACATGGTGTTATTCAATGACACGCAGGTCATACAAAATAATAAAGACAACTCCTATGGCTCCTGCCGGTTGTCATTCTCATCGACATGCAAGTCGTGATTTCTATTACAAGAATATGATCAATCTCATACATCACATATATCATTCATCACATCTTCTGGCCATATCACATCACATAGCACTTGCTGCAAAAACAAGTTAGACGTCCTCTAATTGTTGTTGCAAGTTTTTACGTGGTTTGTATGTTTATAGCAAGAATGTTTTCTTACCTACGTATGACCACAACGTGATTTGCCAATTTCTATTTACCCTTCATAAGGACCCTTTTCATCGAATCCGTTCCGACTAAAGTAGGAGAGACAGACACCCGCTAGCCACCTTATGCATCTAGTGCATGTCAGTCGGTGGAACCTGTCTCACGTAAGTGTACGTGTAAGGTCGGTCCGGGCCGCTTCATCCTACAATGCCGCCGAAACAAGAAAAGACTAGTAGCGGCAAGAAGAATTGGCAAACTCAACGCCCACAACTTCTTTGTGTTCTACTCGTGCATAGTAACTACGCATAGACCTGGCTCATGATGCCACTGTTGGAAATCGTAGCATAATTTAAAATTTTCCTACGCTCACCAAGATGCATCTATGGAGTGTACTAGCAACGAGGGGAAGGGAGTGCATCTACATACCCTTGTAGATCGCGAGCGGAAGCGTTCCAATGAACGTGTATGACGGAGTCGTACTCGCCGTGATCCAAATCACCGATGACCGAGTGCCGAACTGATGGCACCTCCGCGTTCAACACATGTACGGTGCAGCGACGTCTCCTCCTTCTTGATCCAGCAAGGGGGAAGGAGAGGTTGATGGAGATCCAGCAGCACGACGGCGTGGTGGTGGATGTAGCGGGTCTCCGGCAGGGCTTCGCCGAGCTTCTACGAGAGAGAGAGGTGTTGCAGGGGAGGAGGGAGGCGCCCAAAGCTGTATCTTCCTGCCCTCCCTCCCCCCCCCCTTATATAGGCCCCCTAGGGGGGCGCCGGCCCAGGGAGATGGGATCTCCAAGGGGGGCGGCGGCCAAAGGGGGGGAAGGGGTGCCTTGCCCCCCAAGGCAAGGGGGAAGCTCCCCCCCCCCAGGGTTCCCAACCCTAGGCGCATGGGGGGAGGCCCAAGGGGGGCGCCCCAGCCCACTAAGGGCTGGTTCCCTTCCACTTTCAGCCCACGGGGCCCTCCGGGATAGGTGGCCCCACCCGGTGGACCTCCAGGACCCTTCCGGTGGTCCCGGTACAATACCGGTAACCCCCAAAACTTTCCCGGTGGCCAAAACTAGACTTCCTATATATAATTCTTCACCTCCGGACCATTCCGGAACCTCTCGTGACGTCCGGGATCTCATCCGGGACTCCGAACAACTTTCGGGTTTCCGCATACACATATCTCTACAACCCTAGCGTCACCGAACCTTAAGTGTGTAGACCCTACGGGTTCGGGAGACATGCAGACATGACCGAGACGCCTCTCTGGTCAATAACCAACAGCGGGATCTGGATACCCATGTTGGCTCCCACATGTTCCACGATGATCTCATCGGATGAGCCACGGTGTCGAGGATTCAATCAATCGGTATGCAATTCCCTTTGTCAAACGGTATGTTACTTGCCCGAGATTCGATCGTCGGTATCCCAATACCTTGTTCAATCTCGTTACCGGCAAGTCTCTTTACTCGTACCGCAATGCATGATCCCGTGACTAATGCCTTAGTGACATTGAGCTCATTATGATGATGCATTACCGAGTGGGCCCAGAGATACCTCTCCGTCACACGGAGTGACAAATCCTAGTCTCGATCCGTGCCAACCCAACAGACACTTTCGGAGATACCCGTAATGCACCTTTATAGTCACCCAGTTACGTTGTGACGTTTGGCACACCCAAAGCACTCCTACGGTATCCGGGAGTTGCACGATCTCATGGTCTAAGGAAAAAATACTAGACATTGGAAAAGCTCTAGCAAACGAAACTACACGATCTTTTATGCTATGCTTAGGATTGGGTCTTGTCCATCACATCATTCTCCTAATGATGTGATCCCGTTATCAATGACATCCAATGTCCATAGTCAGGAAACCGTGACTATCTGTTGATCAACGAGCTAGTCAACTAGAGGCTTACTAGGGACACTTAGTGGTCTATGTATTCACACATGTATTACGATTTCCGGACAATACAATTATAGCATGAACAATAGACAATTACCATGAACAAAGAAATATAATAATAACCATTTATTATTGCCTCTAGGGCATATTTCCAACATTACGGTGGGTAAACAAATTACTGTTTAGCAATTGACAGAATTGAGCATAGTTATGAGAATATCTAGGTATGATCATGTATATAGGCATCACGTCCGAGACAAGTAGACCGACTCCTGCCTGCATCTACTACTATTACTCCACACATCGACCGCTATCCAGCATGCATCTAGAGTATTAAGTTCAAAAGAACAGAGTAACGCTTTAAGTAAGATGACATGATTTAGAGGGATAAATTCATGCAATATGATATAAACCCCATCTTGTTATCCTCGATGGCAACAATACAATACGTGCCTTGCTGCCCTACTGTCACTGGGAAAGGACACCGCAAGATTGAACCCAAAGCTAAGCACTTCTCCCATTGCAAGAAAGATCAATCTAGTAGGCCAAACCAAACTGGTAATTCGAAGAGTCTTGCAAAGATAACCAATCATACATAAAAGAATTCAGAGAAGATTCAAATATTGTTCATAGATAAACTTGATCATAAACCCACAATTCATCGGTCTCAACAAACACACCGCAAAAGAAGATTACATCGAATAGATCTCCACAAGAGAGGGGGAGAACATTGTATTGAGATCCAAAAAGAGAGAAGAAGCCATCTAGCTAATAACTATGGACCCGAAGGTCTGAGGTAAACTACTCACACATCATCGGAGAGGCTATGATGTTGATGTAGAAGCCCTCTGTGATCGATTCCCCCTCCGGCGGAGCTCCGGAAAAGGCCCCAAGATGGGATCTCATGGGTACAGAAGGTTGCGGCGGTGGAATTAGGTTTTTGGCTCCGTATCTGGTAGTTTGGGGGTACGTAGGTATATATATATGAGGAAGTAGTACGTCGGTGGAGCAACGTGGGCCCCACGAGGGTGGAGGGCGCGCCCAGGGGGGTAGGCGCCCCCCTACCTCGTGCCTTCCTAGCTGATGTCTTGATGTAGGGTCCAAGTCCTCTGGATCACGTTCGTTCCAAAAATCACGTTCCCGAAGGTTTCATTCCGTTTGGACTCCGTTTGATATTCTTTTTCTATGAAACTCTAAAATAGGCAAAAAAATAGCAATTCTGGGCTGGGCCTCCGGTTAATAGGTTAGTCCCAAAAATAATATAAAAGTGTATAATAAAGCCCAATAATGTCCAAAACAGAATATAATATAGCATGGAACAATCAAAAATTATAGATACGTTGGAGACGTATCAAGCATCCCCAAGCTTAATTCCTGCTCGTCCTCGAGTAGGTAAATGATAAAAACAGAATTTTTGATGTGGAATGCTACTTGGCATAATTTCAATGTAATTCTCTTAATTGTGGTGTGAATATTCAGATCCGAAAGATTCAAGACAAAAGTTTAATATTAACATAAAAATAATAATACTTCAAGCATACCAACTAAGCAATTATGTCTTCTCAAAAAAACATGGCCAAAAGAAAGTTATCCCTATAAAATCATATAGTCTGGCTATGCTCTATCTTCACCACACAAAGTATTTAAATCATGCACAACCCCGATGACAAGCCAACCAATTGTTTCATACTTTTGATGTTCTCAAACTTTTTCAATCTTCACGCAATTCATGAGCGTGAGCCATGGACATAGCACTATATGTGTAATAGAATGGTGGTTGTGGAGAAGACAAAAAGGAGAAGATAGTCTCACATCAACTAGGCGTATCAACGGGCTATGGAGATGCCCATTAATAGATATCAATGAGAGTGAGTAGGGATTGCCATGCAACGAATGCACTAGAGCTATAAGTGTATGAAAGCTCAACAAAAGAAACTAAGTGGGTGTGCATCCAACTCGCTTGCTCACGAAGACCTAGGGCATTTTGAGGAAGCCCATCTTTGGAATATACAAGCCAAGTTCTATAATGAAAATTTCCCACTAGTATATGAAAGTGATATCATAGGAGACTCTCTATCATGAAGATCATGGTGCTACTTTGAAGCACAAGTGTGGTAAAAGGATAGTAACATTGTCCCTTCTCTCTTTTTCTCTCATCATTTTTTTATTTTTTTGGGCCTTTTTTTATGGCCTTTCTCTTTTTTTATTTAGTCCGGAGTCTCATCCTGACTTGTAGGGGAATCATAGTCTCCATCATCCTTTCCTCACTTGGGACAATGCTCTAAAAAATGATGCTCATCACACTTTTATTTACTTACAACTCAATACTTAGAACAAAACATGACTCTATGTGAATGCCTCCGGCGGTGTACCGGGATATGCAATGAATCAAGAGTGACATGTATGAAAGAATTATGAATGGTGGCTTTCCACAAATACGATGTCAACTACATGATCATGCGAAGCAATATGACAATGATGGAGCGTGTCATAGTAAATGAAACGGTGGTAAGTTGCATGGCAATATATCTCGGAATGGCTATGGAAATGCCATGATAGGTAGGTATGGTGGCTGTTTTGAGGAAGGTATATGGTGGGTGTATGATACCGGCGAAAAGTGTGCGGTATTAGAGAGGCTAGCAATGGTGGAAGGAAGAAAAGTGCGTATAATCCATGGACTCAACATTAGTCATAAAGAACTCATGTACTTATTGCAAAAATCTACAAGTTATCAAAGCAAAGTATTACGCGCATGCTCCTAGGGGGATAGATTGGTAGGAAAAGACCATCGCTCGTCCCCGACCGCCACTCATAAGGAAGACAATCAAATAAATAAATCATGCTCCGACTTCATCACATAACGGTTCACCATATGTGCATGCTACGGGAATCACAAACTTTAACACAAGTATTTCTCAAATTCAAAACTACTCAACTAGCATGACTCTAATATCACCATCTCCATATCTCAAAACAACTATCAAGCATCAAACTTCTCATAGTATTCAACACACTGATAAGAAAAAAATTACTAATCTTGAATGCCTATCATAATTAAAGCAAATTACCATGCTGTTTTGTAGGACTCTCAAAATAATCTAAGTGAAGCATGAGAGAACAATAGTTTCTATAAAACAAATCCACCACCGTGCTCTAAAAGATATAAGTGAAGCACTAGAGCAAAAACTATATAACTCAAAAGATATAAGTGAAGCACATAGAGTATTCTAACAATTTCTGAATCATGTGTGTCTCTCTCAAAAGGTGTGTACAGCAAGGATGATTGTGGCAAACTAACAAACAAAGACTCAAATAATACAAGACGCTCCAAGCAAAACACATATCATGTGGTGAATAAAAATATAGCTGCAAGTAAAGTTACCGATGGAAGTAGACGAAAGAGGGGATGCCTTCCGGGGCATCCCCAAGCTTTGGCTTTTAGGTGTCCTTAGATTATCTTGGGGTGCCATGGGCATCCCCAAGCTTAGGCTCTTGCCGCTCCTTGTTCCATAATCCATCAAATCTTTTACCCAAAACTTGAAAACTTCACAACACAAAACTCAGCAGAAAATCTCGTGAGCTCCGTTAGCGAAAGAAAACAAAACACCACTTCAAGGTACTGTAATGAACTCATTCTTTATTTATATTGGTGTTAAACCTACTGTATTCCGACTTCTCTATGGTTTATAAACTATCTTACTAGCCATAGATTCATCAAAATAAGCAAACAACACACGAAAAACAGAATCTGTCAAAAACAGAACAGTCTGTAGTAATCTGTAACTAACGCAAACTTCTGGAACTCCAAAAATTCAGCCAAAATAGGACGACCTAGAAAATTTGTTTATTGATCAGCAGCAATTGGAATCAATATTTTATCACGTTCTGGTGATTTTTAACAATTATTTTCATGAACAGAAAGTTTCTGGAATTTTCAGCAAGATCAAATAACTATCATCCAAGAAGATCCTATAGGTTAAACTTGGCACAAACAGTAATTAAAACATAAAAACACATCTAACCAGAGGCTAGATAAAATATTTATTCCTAAACAGAAGCAAAAAGCAAAAAACTAAAAATAAAATTGGGTTGCCTCATAACAAGCACTGTCGTTTAACGCCCCTAGCTAGGCATAAAAGCAAGGAAAGATCTAGGTATTGCCATCTTTGGTAGGCAATTCTTTAATGAGGCATCTATCACCCTTAGAAGTTTCTTTCTTTTTATTAATTATCAAATCTTTAGGCACAAAATCAAAAAATTCATTTGTAGCAAATGGTTCCTTAATGATAGCAAAAAGATTGGGATGAATACTTATAGATTTGAGATCCGCAGTTTCCTTGCTAGATGATTCACCCTTATTTTTAGGAACATACATAAGCTTGGCAATTTTAGTTGGAGGACTTGGAGTATTCTTTACGGAAGAAAAAGCGGTTCCCAAGTTGGTAATGATACCCTCAAGTTTATCGATTCTAGTGGAATTTTGATTTATTCTTTCATTAACTATGGGTTCCTTCTCCTTAATATTTTTCAAAGTGACTCCTACTTTAGATCCATATTGGGTAATTTGGTTGTGGATCTTTTTATCCAAATTTTCAATTAATTCTACCGTAGCAACATTATTTTCAATAATTTCAAGTCTTTGCATTACATGCTCTAAAGTTAACATAGTTCCATTAACCAAAAGAGGTGGTGAGCCAAACAAATCTATCATAGCATTATAAGAATCAAAAGTATGGCTACCCAAGAAATTCCCTCCAGTAATGGTATCAAGGATATATCTGTACCAAGGAGTAGCACCTACATAAAAACTGCGGAGAAGAACGGAAGTAGATTGCTTCCTGGTAGATCTATTTTGAGCATTGCAAATTCTATACCAAGCGTCTTTTAGATTTTCTCCCTCCCTTTGCTTAAAAGTAAGAACTTCATTTTCGGGAGACAACGGAGAAGATAGGGAACTAGCCATAACGACAAGCAAGCGAAAAAGAGGCGAACGGAAAAGAGAGGGCGAATAAAATGGCAAGGGTGAAGTGGGGGAGAGGAAAACGAGAGGCAAATGGTAAATAATGTAATGCGGGAGATAAGGGTTTGTGATGGGTACTTGGTATGTTGAATTTTGCGTAGACTCCCCGGCAACGGCGCCAGAAATCCTTCTTGCTACCTCTTGAGCACTGCGCTGGTTTTCCCTTGAAGAGGAAAGGGTGATGCAGTAAAGCAGCGTAAGTATTTCCCTCGGTTTTTGAGAACCAAGGTATCAATCCAGTAGGAGGCCACGCACGAGCCCCTCGCACCTACACAAACAAATAAAATCCTCGCAACCAACGCAATAAAGGGGTTGTCAATCCCTTCACGATCACTTACGAAAGTGAGATCTGATAGATATGATAAGATAATATTCTTGGTATTTTTATGATAAAAATGCAAAGTAAAGAAAGCAAAATAAAAACGGCGCCAGAAATAGCTTGTTGTCGGGAGATTAAATATGATGGAAAATAGACCCGGGGGCCATAGGTTTCACTAGTGGCTTCTCTCGAGAGCATAAGTATTACGGTGGGTAAACAAATTACTGTTTAGCAATTGACAGAATTGAGCATAGTTATGAGAATATCTAGGTATGATCATGTATATAGGCATCACGTCCGAGACAAGTAGACCGACTCCTGCCTGCATCTACTACTATTACTCCACACATCGACCGCTATCCAGGATGCATCTAGAGTAATAAGTTCAAAAGAACAGAGTAACGCTTTAAGTAAGATGACATGATGTAGAGGGATAAATTCATGCAATATGATATAAACCCCATCTTGTTATCCTCGATGGCAACAATACAATACGTGCCTTGCTGCCCCTACTGTCACTGGGAAAGGACACCGCAAGATTGAACCCAAAGCTAAGCACTTCTCCCATTGCAAGAAAGATCAATCTAGTAGGCCAAACCAAACTGGTAATTCGAAGAGTCTTGCAAAGATAACCAATCATACATAAAAGAATTCAGAGAAGATTCAAATATTGTTCATAGATAAACTTGATCATAAACCCACAATTCATCGGTCTCAACAAACACACCGCAAAAGAAGATTACATCGAATAGATCTCCACAAGAGAGGGGGAGAACATTGTATTGAGATCCAAAAAGAGAGAAGAAGCCATCTAGCTAATAACTATGGACCCGAAGGTCTGAGGTAAACTACTCACACATCATCGGAGAGGCTATGGTGTTGATGTAGAAGCCCTCGGTGATCGATGCCCCCTCCGGCGGAGCTCCGGAAAAGGCCCCAAGATGGGATCTCACGGGTACAGAAGGTTGCGGCGGTGGAATTAGGTTTTTGGCTCCGTATCTGGTAGTTTGGGTGTACGTAGGTATATATATAGGAGGAAGAAGTACGTCGGTGGAGCAACGTGGGCCCCATGAGGGTGGAGGGCGCGCCCGGGGGGTAGGCGCGCCCCCTACCTCGTGCCTTCCTGGTTGATGTCTTGACGTAGGGTCCAAGTCCTCTGGATCACGTTCATTCCAAAAATCACGTTCCCGAAGGTTTCATTCCGTTTGGACTCCGTTTGATATTCTTTTTCTGCGAACTCTGAAATAGGCAAAAAAACAGCAATTCTGGGCTGGGCCTCCGGTTAATAGGTTAGTCCCAAAAATAATATAAAAGTGTATAATAAAGCCCAATAATGTCTAAAACAGACTATAATATAGCATGGAACAATCAAAAATTATAGATACGTTGGAGACGTATCAACGCAGTGAAGTGGTCGACGTGCATTGAGGGTGCACGGATGGCCTTTGCCCGAGTCAAGACATTCTGGGGGAAGATGAAGGCCATCGATATTGCGGCGAAGAGTCCACCCAAGGGCAAGGACCGTCCTGAACCGGAGCATTATTTTGAAGACGTCCTAGAGGCTGCCCGCTTGATAGAGGGTCAGTGCTCGAAAGACATAATGTTCGAGTGAGGTGTATGAGAATTGTAAAAGACAATTTTATAGTTAATTTATGTTTTGCTCGAAAGCTTGTATTCCTCCTGTGCGGCCGTTTTAATATAATCTGAAAGTTTTCCAGTCGTCGGCTTCAGCCCCCTCATAGGAAGTACGGGGGTGTTCAGGAAAGCATTTAATCACTCTTTATCCAACGTCTTGGTCCATGAAGGAGGTGATAATGCGGCGAACCAGGCAATCAGACTATAGGGCGTTAACACTTTCACTTAGCCATAGGAGTTTTATGGTGGGGCTATGACATAACCCCTGGTATGTATTCGGCGTTTTATAGTATGGTGCCTTACATATTTGATCTGAAAAAGATCCCTCGTGTGACACGGAGAATCGCTAAAGATTCCAGTAAGTCGTCAAGTGGTTGACCAGCTCTCGCCGCATCATGACAGTCAGTATTCGGCTTTCTCTTTTGAGGTACTTGACCAGATGAACCGGAAGCACAATCGCAGTAGTTCTCCCTTTACTACCCTAGCCGATGGAGCGAAACGTAGGGTAGCAAGTACAGGAGCCGGGCAACCCAACTATTGACCCAAGACAATGATTCGGAGCTGATGCATATAAGGACAAACTTGCGACGCCGAAGTACGCTATAGAGTTGTTCGGACTTTTGCTGGCAACTCATTTGTTCCCATACCGAAGCCCCTGGCAGGTTATGCCTAGGTATATCTTTGAAACAACCGTAGGAGCCATATTCATTGGCGAAACAGCACGGATGATTAGTTCGGATACTTTTTACTGGGAGTTGAGCGATATGCCAATGATTACTTTATATACATAAAGACCACAACCCCGGCTATTTGACATGCACGGGGTCGCAGGCAGAGGAAGAGGCATATTACAGGCTCGAAATAAAGAGATCGGTCTACAAAGGTTACTTTGGACCTCCTGTCGCACGTCTGCGCCGCCTGTCCTCGGTGAGGGGAATCCTTGATGGAAATAGCCCCTTGGGTGAGTGTACGGGTCCGAACTCCGGTAGAGTCAGTTTTAGATATTTGCCCTGTTCGCCGCCTATTTTTAAGAGATAGTGAAGGAATAAATAAAAAGAAAATAGATAAGAAGTGTTACGGGAATGCTTGCAGGCTTGTCCGTAGTGTGCTTCCACCAATGCCCATGGTATCTTGAGTGCGTAGTGATGTATGCGTGGTACAAATTTTGCAGGTGTACGAGGTAGGCGGCAGAAGCCGGACTACTATTTTCGCTCTGGGAGTAATCGATCCTCGGGTGGAGATTGCCTCTGACTCCCGGTATTCCGTTGGTGAACTTCTCCATCGTCCCTGTCGCCTGGCGGCCTCCTCCCCTTGTGTTCGGCGTTGAGCTTGCTGGCCTGCTTAAAGACCTAGCAGTTTCTGTTAGTATGATTAGCTGGTTTATCGGGGTGGCCGTGAATCTAGCAGGGTCGGTCCAATATCCTGTCTAGGTTGGATGGTTCGTCTCGGTTCGCTCTGAAAGGCTTCTTCCGTTGACCGGGCTTGGGATTGCTGAATCCGGCGTTGACCGCTGTGTCGCGTGATCTTTCATTATCGTTGCGACTGTTGTGTTTGCTTCGTCGTGGCTTGCCGTTGCCGTCTCAGATTTTGGAAGTGCCCGGGTCGCTGGTGCTGTTGCTTCTACGAGCGAGCCAGCTGTCTTCTCCCGCGCAAAAATGGGTCATTAGAGCAGTAAGGGTTGTCATGGATTTAGGTCCTTCTTGGCCGAGGTGGCGTGCAAGCCATTCGTCCCGGACGCCGTGTCTGAAGGCTGCGAGGGCTTCCGCGTCCGGACAATCGACGATTTGGTTCTTTTTTACTAAGAACCGAGTTCAGAGCTTCCTGGCTGACTCTCCGGGCTACTGGACAATGTGACTTAAGTCATCGGCATCCGGTGGCCGGACATATGTTCCTTGGAAGTTGTCAAGGAAGGCTTCTTCCAAGTCTTCCCAGCTGCCTATGGAATTTTCAGGCAGGCTGTTTAACCAGTGCTGAGCTGGCCCTTTTAGCTTTAGTGGGAGGTATTTAATGGCATGGAGGTCGTATCCACGGGCCATGTGGATGTGGAGGATAAAATCTTCTATCCATACCGCGGGGTCGGTTGTGCCGTCGTATGATTCAATATTGACGGGTTTGAATCCTTCGAGGAATTCATGATCCATTACTTCATCAGTGAAGCAAAGAGGGTGTGCAGCGCCTCCATGTAGGGCCACACTGCAACGTAGCTCTGAAGGAGTCCATTTGCGGTTTTCGGCTCGGGCGTGGCTAGGTTTGTCACGTCCGAATAGGTAGCCATCATCGCATGTCGAGGCATGCCCTCGCGATCCGTAGATCGATCTTGCGTGTCCTACTCTACTGTACAAGCCCCCTCGAAGGTCGTTTGTACAACCATGAGCTGTGTTGTTCTTGCCTTTACGGCGAGGTGGGGCGGTCTGGTGTTCGGCTTGAGTTGCCTCTTTATCCGGACAGAGTTGTCGACGACCTGCCGCATTGTGTGATGATGGTACGGGCTCCAACGCCTCGTCATCAAACTGAGGTAGCAATCTACGCTTCGGGTAGCTTTTGGCTGGGCCACTGAGGCTATATTCTTCGGCGGCCAGGACTTCGGTCCATCTATCGTTGAGTAGGTCTTGGTCAGCTTGAAGCTGTTGCTGCTTCTTTTTCAGGCTCCTTGCAGTGGCTATTAGCCTGCGCTTGAAGTGCTCCTGCTCGAGGGGTTCTTCGGGTACGATGAAGTCTTCGTCGCCGAGGCTTACCTCATCTTCGGAGAGCGGAAGGTAGTTGTCATCCTCCGAATTGTCGCTGGGCAGGGCCTGTTCGTCGGGGCTGGCTTGCCCGTTTTCTTGTTTCTCCTGTTTGGATCTTGCTCCAGCAGGGTCTTCATTGTTTTCAGCGTCGTCCGGAGTACTTTTTTCTCCGGTGCCAGCGCTGCTGCGATGCGACTTAGAGCGGCATTTAGGGCGCCGGTACTTAGACTGTGTCTCAGGAAGTTTGTTCTCAACTGGATCTTCTTTTTCATCGTCGCTAGCTTTTTTAGGTGTATCAACCATGTACACGTCGTACGAAGAGGTGGCCGTCCCACGTCCCGTGAATGGCGGGTCTTGGCCTTGCTCCTTGTCGGCATCGTCGTATATACCGTCGATGTCTTCGGAGCCATAATCAAGCATGTCGGTTGAGTCCTCGACAGTGGCTATGAAGCGGGTGGCGGGTGGGAAGCAAAATTCTCCATTATCAGCCCCTAGCTCGAACCGGACATAGTTCGGCTGTGAGTTCCCCGCCAAGGGCAGGTTTTTTAATGAATTTAGCACATTGCCCAGGGGCGAGTGTTGGAAGATGTCTGCGGCGCCGAATTCGAAAATCGACAACCGATCCAGCTCGGTGTCCGCAGGCGTATGTGGTTCGGAACTTATGGCCGGAGACGAGTCTGGAGTTCCGTTGACGCAAGTATTGCAAGGTGTCGAGTCTGTGTGCAACTCCAACGCCACGGACTCTGTGGCCTCGGATGGCGCAATCTGCTCCGGATTTAAGGCCGTTGCAGCAACAGGAACCATCTCCTGGATGTGATCCGATGGCAGATTGAAGTCATGTTCATCGGGGCGAGGGGGAGCGATCGCCGTGGTCTCGAATCCGTCGAAGATCAGGTCTCCACGGATGTCTGAGATGTAGTTCAAGCTTCCAAATCTGACTTGATGGCCAGGGGCGTAGCTGTCGATCTGCTCCAGATGGCCAAGCGAGTTGGCCCGCAGTACGAAGCCGCCGAATACGAAGATCTGTCCGGGGAGGAAAGTTTCTCCCTGTACAGCATCACTATAGACGATTGAAGGGGCCATCGAACCTTTTGTCGACGACACAGTGGAATTCTCAATGAAAGTACCAATGTCGGTGTCAAAACCGGCGGATCTCGGGTAGGGGGTCCTGAACTGTGCGTCTAAGGTCGATGGTTAGCAGGAGACGGGGGACACGATGTTTACCCAGGTTCGGGCCCTCTCTATGGAGGTAATACCCTACTTCCTGCTTGATTGATCTTGATGAATATGAGTATTACAAGAGTTGATCTACCACGAGACCGTAATGGCTAAACCCTAGAAGTCTAGCCTGTATGACTATGGTAATGAGTCTGTCCTTTCCGGACTACACCCTCCGGTTTATATAGACACCGGGGGGAATCTAGGGTTACAGGGAGTCGGTTACATAAGAAGGAATCTTCATAGTCGGTCGCCAAGCTTGCCTTCCACGCCAAGGAGAGTCCAATCCGGACACAGGTACGGTCTTCGGCCTTCGTGTCTTCACAGCCCATTAGTCCAGCCCATTGATAATAGGCCGGACGCCCGAGGACCCCTTAGTCCAGGACTCCCTCAGCCGCCGGAAGGGACCCGCTGTCCATCACCTTCGGGTCCAGAGAAATCCCCGAAGATGAGGATCGCTCGAGGTCGGAACGAGCCGGACTGCAAGTGCATGATTCAACATGTTAAAACTATGAAGTAAAGAGGCTGGATATATGAATGTGTCAGGGCCTTTGAGTACTCACGATTCGGCCAGGGGCTTATCTTTGGGGCGCCACTCTGAGCTGCTATCGATGTCCCACGCGGAGTTATCCGCGAGGGAGACCTTCCCCTTCTTGGACGCCTCTGCCTCCAGATGTGTGGAGGCCGCCCTTTTCTTCCTTCCCCCCTCAGGGGGAGAGTAGCTTTCCTCCTCCTCCTCGTCGTCCTCGGCGGTGGAGGAGTGAGTCTCGGCGTCTTCGGACGTCATGTCTGAAGCGCCCTTGCGGCGGAGGCCACTTCTGATCTCCTTGGCCTTTTTCTTGGCCTTCTTCTCCGGCGCCTGGTAGGGCGCCGGAACCAGCATCTTTGTTAGAAGCAGGATGGCTGGTTCCTCGGGCAGCGGAGCCGGACACTGAATCCGCTTCGCCTTCTTTGTCCAGCCCTGAAAAAACAAATAGGGAATCTTAGACATCTTCCTTGAGTAAGCAAGTAAAGGATACACCTTGAAACACGAAAGACTTACCGGACTGGCGGGATGGGCCAGGTCGTGCCCACGGTCCTCGGTCGTCTTCGGCCACGTCTCGTTGGCCTTAAAGAGCACCTTCTAGATGTCTTCGTGCGTAGTTCCGAAGAACTGTTGCAAGGTCTGGTGCTCGTCCGGATCGAACTCCCACAGATGGCAAGTCCGGCTTTGGCATGGAAGGATCCGGCGAACTAGCATCACCTGGATCACATTGACGAGCTTGATGTTCTTGTCGACCATGCTCCTAATGTGTGTCTGAAGCGCTGTCAGCTCGTCCGACGAGGACCAGTCCAGGCCCTTCTCTAGCCAGGAGGTGAGCCGCATCGGGGCTCCGGACTGGAATTCGGGAGCCGCGGCCCAGGTAGCGTCGCGAGGCTCAGTGACATAGAACCACTACTGTTGCCACCCTTTGACGGTCTCCATGAAGGTACCTTTGGGCCATGTGATGTTGGTCATCTTGCTCACCATGGCGCCTCCGCACTCTGCGTGTTGGCCACCCACCACCTTCGGCTTCACATTGAAGATCTTTAGCCACAATCCGAAGTGGGGTGGGATGCGGAGGAAGGCCTCGCACACGACAATGAATGCCAAGATGTCGAGGAAGGAGTTGGGGGCCAGATCGTGGAAATCCACCCCGTAGTAGAACATGAGTCCGCGGACGAATGGGTGGAGAGGGAATCCCAGTCCGCGGACGAAGTGGGGGATGAATACCACCCTCTCATGGGGCTCCGGGGTGGGGATGATCTGCCCCATTGCGGGAAGCCGGTGGGCGATCTCCTGGGCTAAGTACCCAGCCTCCCGGAGCTTGGTGATGTCCTTCTCCTTGATGGAGGAGACCATCCACTTGCCCTGCGCTCCAGATCCGGACATGGTCGGAGTGCTTTTTTGAGGTGGAAAGGATGGAGGCTTGGGCGCTGGAGCTCGAGAATGGATGGGCAGAGAGAGAGAAGGCGTGGGTGAAAGGGGTGAATCCTTATCTCCTTATAAAGGCAGCGAATATCAAGCGCCTCCCCACTCGCCTTAAAACTCGCCTATTCCCCAAGGGCCATGTAGACGGCACGGTTGGATTACTCACGCCCGTATTGATGAGAATCCCGCAATAAGGGGACACAATATCTGCTTTGACAAGACGTGCCAATAAAACCGCATCTCAAAATATGGAGCGGGAGGCTAAAAAACGGTTCGAAATAATGACCGGGCAGGGACGTGATGTCATGCTACAAAAAGTTGTCAGCTGACTGGACTCGTGAAATATTATACTCTCTGCGGTTGTGTGTGATACTTGTTTTGCAGAGCCGGACATGTTTTCTGTGTTCAAAGGTCGCTTTGGAGTATTCAGAGGAGGAACCCGCCTTGCAATGCCGAAGACAATCTGCACGCCGGACACCTCGTCATTGAAGCCTGGTTTAGGGGCTACTGAGGGAGTCCTGGATTAAGGGGTCCCCGGGCGTCTGGCCTATGTGACGTGGGTCGGACTGATGGACCGTGAAGATACAAGACAGAAGACTCTCTCCCATGTCCGGATAGGACTCTCTTTTGCGTGGATGGCAAGCTTGGCGTTCGGATATGAAGATTCCTTTCTCTGTAACCGACTTTGTACAACCCTGGTCCCCTCCGGTGTCTATATAAACCGGAGGGTTTAGTCCGTAGAGGCAATCATAATCATACATCCTAACATCTAGGGTTTAGCCATTACGATCTCGTGGTAGATCAACTCTTGTAATCCTCATATTCATCAAGATCAATCAAGCAGGAAGTAGGGTATTACCTCCATCAAGAGGGCCCGAACCTGGGTAAACATCGTGTCCCCTGTCTCCTGTTACCATCGACCTTAGACGCACAGTTCGGGACCCCCTACCCGAGATCCGTCGGTTTTGACACCGACAGTGGGACCGAGGTGTCGGAGTCTGACACGACAAACATCCGGACTCCCTTAGAATCCCCCCTCGATTTGGTGCCGGTCTAGGGGTTTTCAAACGTTCGGACCGGCCCGAACCGATTTGGTGAGCCATGTTAGATGACTAAAAGTGTTTGGGCTATCCAATCCAAACATTTGAGACCTTTTTGATGAGCCCGCTTGAGATGCCTTGATGCCTTTTGAAGTCAGCACAATACTATGGAACTGTCTCTTAGAAGTGAACATTTGAAATGAGAGTGTGAAACTTCTTTCGTAACTCTCATAATTTTATTTGTAGTGGTCAAAAAAAATCCAGAGTGGCTCTAGTTCTCCGTCATAGCTCTCCATCAAAGTCGGAGCTGCGTTGTCCCCGTCGTGGGTGGATGAGTTCGGACACGGATCTTCATGTGTCTCCGCGTGGTCTCCACGATGTGGGTTGGGTCGACGACCGTCTGCGGCGAAGTCAGAGTCGCTTGCTCGGAGATTAGAGATGGCGATGACTCCTTCTTGGGGCCTACACCCTGACTCGATGAGGCTCTCTTGGGAAAGATGTGTGTGTGATGCCCTATGTGTGCCACTCAGTGGGTTGCGACGTATTTTGCCCAGTTTATGGTTAACTAAGCTGACAATTATCCTCTACTTAATCAATTGACGAGGCAAATCTTTCAGCAAATATGTCCCGCCAACGGTTGTCTGCAACTGCTCTATACAGCCTCACCCTCACATTCTTGCGACCATTCTCCCTATTATCACAAGCTAAAGGTAAGCCAAAAAACCAAGATCCATCAGTTCACAATACCTCGAAAGTACCCCGAAAGGCAAGCATCTGATTCTCATTTCGTGGCGTGCCCGAGAAACGCCCGAACGACCGCATGGCCTCATTAGAACCACCCACGACACGCCACAGAAGACCAGACAACTATTTCAGACTCTGCATCAGTGCCCACCTATCGTGTCGGTTTTCTGTACACGCGTCGCCGTAGACACATGTCAACCGAATCCTTTTGCCCCCTTCACAAAAAAAAGATGTTCCAAAAGCAGCAAGCAAGCAAGGTTCAGTGTGTCTTGCAAAAAGGAAAGAACATTGTCAAGGAGAATAGCATATCACTATTTCTGTCTGCTTTGCGGGGGGAAAGGAGCGGCGCCGCACTATTTTGGGGCTTTTTGACCATCCGATGATCCCTCCATCCATCCCCACACGCAGCTCAGTTGCACGTCAAAGTACAGGGAATCGCGGCGGGCCACGCACCGGACGAACCCCACACAGCCCAAGCGGACTGTGAGGACGGGTCAGGAACAAACCCTAGCCAGCCGCCCCGGTCAAACCCCAGACCGCCCCAGCCGGTCACTCCCGTCCCCTCTTCTCCCCCCACACCCCCCTCCCCCCCACTCGCACCTCGCCGGACCTCCGCCGCCGCCGCCGCCCCCCTCCCCTTCCACCTCCCCCCTCGGCCCCCCGCGCCGTATGCGGCTCGATCGCCCCCGCCCGCCCCTCCCCGCGCGCGAAAAGGGGGCAGCTTGATCTCGCCGCCGCGGCCTCCGGGCACCCCCGGGCGGGCCGGCCATGGAGAGGGTGGTGGCGGGGAGCAGCGAGCAGGGGACGCCCGACAGCGAAATGGGCGACGGGGACAACGACAGCGTCGGCTACGGCACGGAGATGGAGCTCGACGCCGCCTCAACCCCCGGCTCCGCTCCCGCCTACCCGGCGCGCCCCAGCGTGCACGACGGGGTGGACCCGTTCGAGGGCATGGAGTTCGACGACGAGGAGGACGCGTGGACCTTCTACAACCTCTACGCGCACCGCGTCGGCTTCAGCACCCGGATCAGCGTGATGCACCGCTCCCGCCGCGACGGCTCCATCATGTCGCGCCAGTTCGTGTGCGCCAAGGAGGGCTTCCGCACCTACCGCGGCAAGCACGAGCAGGCCGCCGCCCTCGCCTCCAGCCCCGCCGGCGCCGACGACGGCGGACGGGGCGGCCGCCGCACCCGCGCCGTCACCAGGGTCGGCTGCAAGGCCATGATCCGGGTCAAGAAGCAGGACGGCGGCAAGTGGGCCATCACCAAGCTCGAGACCGCGCACAACCACCCCCTCGTCCCGCAGAACCAGGCGCACTGCCTGCGCCCGCACAAGCCGCTCTCCGAGTGCGGCAAGCAGCGCTCCTCCTCCTCCTACGGGCTCCGCCGGAATGGAGGCATGTTCCTCGCGATTGAGCCTCCGCCACCACCAACACCCCCCACGCCGCCTGTTCCTCAGACCAGCATCATCCCTCAACCAGCAGTGGTTCCCCAGTACATTGGGGATGGCATCGGAAATGCCACTCGGGTGATCCTGGATTATGTCAAGCGCATGCAAGCTGAGGACCCGGCCTTCTTCTACGCAATGCAGTTCGTCGAGGGCCATCCGGTGGGGAATGTCTTCTGGTCCGATGCGAGAGCGAGGACAGCGTACAAGGACTTTGGGGACGCCGTTTTCTTGGATGACCACTGCAAAAGAAGCAAGTATGAGCTCCCGCTGGTCACATTCACCGGAGTCAATCACCATTGCCAGCCAGTCCTATTTGGGTGTGCGGTCATCAGGGATAACTCCGAGGCGTCATTTGCTTGGCTCTTTGAAACACTTCTCTTGGCAATGTCTGGTCAGCACCCTGTCTCTCTCACCACCGAGTATGATGGCGCCATACAATCAGCTGTCCACAAGGTTCTTCCTCAAACCAGGCACCGATTCTGCAGATGGCACATCTTGAATGAAGCCCAGTGTAAGCTATCAGATTTCTTAAATGCATTCCCGTCCTTTTATGATGATCTTGTCAACTGCATCAACATGTCTGACACAATTGATGAGTTCGAAGCAAATTGGGAGGCATTGATTTCTAAGGTTGGGTCTGGACACAACGAGTGGCTTGATTCAATGTACAATTGCCGGCAGCAGTGGGCCCCTGTATACTTGAGGGATACATTCTTTGGAGACGAGCCATCAAGGCAGGGGTGTATGAGCAGGAGCTCGTTTTTTGAGTCTCACATCACTGCTAAAACTAATTCACAGTCGTTCATTCAGCAGTACGAAAAAGCTCTCGACAGTTGTTATGAGAGGGAGGTGAAGGAAGAATTCGAAACAAAGTATTCGCTTCCAGATATCAAGACACCATCTCCTATTGAGAAGCAAGGGGCAGACCTGTACACAAGGACGCTGTTTTTGAGGTTCCAACAGGAGGTGATTGGTGCCTCTGTTTCTACTCTGGAAGTGGCAGAGGAGGATGGTAGGGCTTGCACATATAAAGTGACCACATCTCAAGGAAGTGAGAAGCCTCGTATGGTTCAATTCAATTCTTCTGTGTGTTCTGCGAAATGTACCTGTCAGATGTTCGAATGTCTTGGTATTGTCTGTAGGCATATTCTTACTGTCTTTGGTGCACAAGGTGTATCTACACTTCCTTCTCAGTACATCATAAAAAGATGGACCAAAAATGCCACAGACAGAAGCTCGGACAAGAAACCTGATGAAGTTATTAGAGTTAAAGAGCTCAAGGAGGAGCAAAGAAGTACTGTTGAGGATGGCGAGCAATCTCAGACATGGCGCTACAACAATTTGTGTCGTGAAGCACTTAGGTATGCTGAAGAAGGAGCATCATCTGCAGAGGTTTATGTTGTGGCAATGCAGGCTCTTCAAGAGGCTGCTAACAAAGTCAATATGGCCAAGAGAGGGATTGGACAAGTAGCAGCACCATTGGCAGTGATGCCAATTACAGCGCAGCTACCAGAATGTTCTGGGAAAATTCAGGATAGTTTTAGTCAGCAAAAGAAGAGAAAAAGGAATTCAAACAACTCAAGGGAGAACTCCACACCGAATCAATTTATGCATATGCAGCAACCTAGTAATTACCTCTTTGTTGGTCCCAGTACATCAGGTGGTTCACAAGGGCCTAGTCAGCTAGTTGCTGCGATTCCTGTTTCTTCCTGTGCACAACATGGGCAAACATCGGGTGCACATAACTCAACAGATGGCAACATGGCAACTGCTTCTGTAGCTGTTGACAAGTTTCATGGATTCTCAGACCGAGATGCATCAACAACAGCACCTTCTTCAGGAAATGTTGTGCAAGCAGGAGAAACTAAATCTTCAGGTGCCGCTTCACAAATTAACGAGGTCATTAACTATACTGACTACCAAAAGTTTCATATTCATATCTTCCTGCACTATCCTTTAACTGTTCATTGTGTGCTCCATTGAGTGAGGTGGTGCCCACTTTGTTTGTTGGTTATTTGGTCTAAAAAGGGCAGGTCATTGGTAGATGAACAAATTTAATTTGTTATGGTAGTGATGTTGTGCATTTTCTTAATATGTGTACATGTGTCTAATTCATCAGTTATAAAATATGGAAGGAGTAGTATAATGCATGCAACGAAACTTGCAAAACTTCTCCACTTGATTGTGAACATGGTATAGGAAGTTTAAAGAATAGTTGCTTGATGAACTATAAGAGAATGAGGCTTTCCTTTATCTGTTAGCAAACAACAATTGTTGTCTATCTATTTGCTTGGAGGCCTTTTTTCTATCATTAAGAATGTTCTTTTCAGATTGCCCTTCTTGTTTTCTGATAGTTGTGATCAATCAACTTGATTTTTTTGAAAGACCAGCAAGAAGCAGATCATAGTGAGCAATACTATTTTCCTGTTTCTCAACCTCCACCTCCTGTTTCTGCTATATATTTTTTTTTCTGAGTTCCGAATGAACACTACGTTACCGTTCTTTTGTCTATCTCATCTGAGCATGCTGCATGATTTATGATAGTTCGTGGTGCTGTTCTCTTTTTCTTTTTTCTTTCATGTCCTACATAACACCATATGTGCTACCATTTTCTACCCTCTTCTAAACTTGCTGCTTGACTGGATATTAGCAATTTTGGCAATAATCATACAGTGTTTAAAAAAAAATCTACATGTATGCACATAAAGATATGTTCTTGTGGGGTGAAGTTCAATTATTATCCATTCTTCATCTGGCTCATAAACATATAATCTTTACTATAAATTTCCTGCATTGTTTCCTCAGCTGGCTGGTGTAGGTGCTTTGAAATATTCAATACTAAATTTTGTACTTCACATGTATAATTAAAGAAGATAACCACATCATTGATTTCATGCTATCACTGCATTAGGAAATACAAATAAGTAAAATAAATATTGCTAGTTTGACTTGAGTATGACATGATCCAAAATCTGCTTAACTGCTTTGGTTGTACTTGAGTGCTGTCCACAGGAAGAAACACGTACCTAATTTCCTTCCATTGTTCAGCACTTCAGCAGGCAGCTAAAGAAAAATGAAGTGATTTTGTTCAGTTGCAAAGCAGTGTTGAAATATTCATTACAGTTTACTTTTGTATACAAATACAATTGCTGGTTTTGTTTCTAGGAGTAAGGCTGTCTGATCAGGACTGCTTATAGGATGCGATGGTTTCAGTATTATTAGCTTCCTGCTTAATTATTTGAATAGAGGCCTGTCCATGTTCAGATTTATCTAGAATGATGATCTCATGTTCTCGTTTGTTGGCCAACATTTCATAATGGTGTGAAATAAGGATATGCGCTGATGTGGCATGGATAAATAGCACGATTGATTGTGGGAGAGAACCAATTATTTAGATCACTGAGTACACATTTAGTGTGCTAATGTGTAATTAAGCTTCTAAATATTGGATATCCAGTTCATATCAGACTGGGTTAGGCAAGGGTCTGGAATACTGAGCGATATGCAGTTGTACTGGGGAAACACTGTTCACTTTTAATTATTCATGTACATGCCATTCCGTTCTACAATAAATACAATGCAGAATACTCATAATTGATTACAACAAACATGTAATTATAAGTTTCTGATAGTTTTGCATCAGAAGCAAAATACTAGTTAATTACTGAATGGCATAAGAAATAATTACATATATACGGTGCACCTTCTGTTATAATAGAAGGAAGTGCATTTGTACGTATCTTTACACAAATCTGCATTAGTTCCATTTCTTTGTGATACATTAATTTGATAAATAATTAGACAAACACGTTTAATTCTATATCATCTACATGTGGAGCTGTACTGGCTAGTGGCCACAATATCAACCATCGGGCTTTATGGCCAATATGTGTGAAAGTACAGTTACTTGTATATTGAATTGGTATCAGCAGGCTACCAGTACCAAAATATCGACCGGTATTTAGAAGCTTGGAAGTAATTCCCTTTTGTTTTGTAATGCTGTAAGCCTGTTATTTCTCGAAGGTGCTCTGACTGACTCACTAACAAGGCACTGAAAAATTTGAGGGAATGTTTGTTCTGTATCAAATCTAGTTGAAGTTAGCCAAGTGTTTGACTCATAGCCACTGTAGTATTTAGGAAATACTCCCTCCGTCCCAGAATTCTTGTCTTAGATTTATCTAGATACGGATGTATCTAACACTAAAATGTGAATAAATACATCCGTATGTAGACAAATCTAAGACAAGAATTTTGGGACGGAAGGAGTAGATCTTATGTGGTTAGTCTAAGAACCGTAACCAAGAACGAAGATTCCAGTCATAATATTTTCAAATAGGCCTCTGTCAGAAATGCTGCTTGCTGCTTATCCCTTTGTATGTCTTAAAAGGGTGTTAGCTACTTAGCTATAGTCTTGTTTTCTTGATATCTAATCTCCTATTGTGTTGTCCATTATGTCTACAGTTGTATGTGTGTATTTTGGTTGTGCCATGCAAGCTGTTGTATGTTTGGTCATCTCTTGTTGTGTGTCCTAGGTTTTGGAGAGAGTAGGGGAGGGGAAAGATATAAGGACTATGCTGTTTCTTGCTTTCTTTGTTCATCATATAGGGTCCTCTTTATATAGAGGCTTAACAATCCAAAAGTGAGAAATCCTAGATCTTATCTCTAATTGGCTTAAGGTTGTGACTAGTTAGAGAGACAGCACTAGACTGTCTCATAAACATTAGTGTAGCATTGTAGCTCATGTGGTAGTTCTTTTTAAACAGTGCCTATGGTTAGCTTTGATTTTCTTGCTAAATTACAGAGTGCTCTTCATTTCATTTATCTTGACTCTTCAACTCTACCTTCAAGGCTCTGACCATAATAAATCTTCATGACATGTGCAGATTCATGAACTGTCCCAAGCTAATGGAAACAAGGGAAGCAGCGTAAATTCTACTGCTTCACCACAGCTTGTGACCGTTCCAATTGGATTCTGCCTGCCCTCCATGGACAAGAACAAGATGTCTACTGGTATGTATGTATTGCCATGATTTTACGTTGCTATGAAAATCTATAAATTGTTCCAGACATCTGGCTGCAATTCTGTTTATATATGTTACTATGTGCACAAGTTTCCTGAATAACCCTTGTCTCCTTTGCCGGTTGTTTTACTTAACACGGTCATTTTGATATGATTTTACTGCTGATGCAGCTGGGATGAATTCTACAAACTCCGGCGGCATGATGAATAATGGCAATGCATCATTTGATCTTCGCCAATGTCAATCTTCTGCCCAAGTGCCTGCCACACATTCAGAGGCAAAAACACTGGCAGAAAACACCGAGTCTCGGGCAGCTACTGCCGACAGCTCATCTATAAGGGCTGCAGCCATCGCGGCGGGGGCGCGCATTTATCCCCATCTGATGCAGCTTCAATCATAAAAGCAGCACAGTCGAAAGATGCCATCCACATCAGGCCTGGGGAAAGCCTTCCAAATCAGCTGAAACCATTAGCCCCCAGGCCACTCTCCTCACTAGCACCAGCCATCGCGCCCAGTTCGGCGCAGCATCTGCAGCAGCCTGGACAAAGCAGCTTCGGCGACTCTACCGCAGCCAAGGAAGCAATTTTCGGCTCCACAGATGGCAGTGATGGCGACGAGTACGAAGACGAAGACACTGACGACGACGACGACGAGGGGCTAACCGGCGATGAAGGGGAGCAAGAGTGATCTTCCAGCTGTTGATCGAGCCGTCTCTCCAGTCACTAACCTCTCCCAAGGCTTCCCCCCAGCCCCTGCTGATATATTGACAACATTTTTCACCAATGGAAATGGAGTCTCATCATAGAGCAATAGCTGTATACATACATGTTTATAGCCTGTATCTAATGTCCCAGCAGCCAGCCATCACCCCCCCATGAGCCTAGGAGCCTTCTTTTTCTTTCTTATTAATCTAGAGATCCCTTTTTTGTTTAACCTAATCGGACATGAAGCTTCCTCAAGCTTGTTTTTCATTGGCTCTTGCTAGGGTTTGGTCAAGTTGTCAGCTCCAACATGTGGTAGCTATGAACTTATGATGATGTATGTAGTACAGCATGGCTGCATGAGTTTTCTTATTCTTGGAAAGGGCCCTGTTTTCTTGAGTTGGAAAGGGACATGTTAGGGGAGTGTGAATTTTCAGAGGACGGGCTCCTTGGAGCTTGTTTTTTCAAAAAATTCGAAAATCATATTTAAAAGTTTCAAAAAAAATTAAAAAAATCCATGGAAACTTATATGTATTTTGCATGAATGTGTGAACAAATCGTTGAAAATATTATGATTTGTAGGCTGTGCAAAAAACAAAATTTCAGCCCAATAACAAAAAAAAGTCTGCCCATTTTAAAAATGCGTATTTGCCTGTTTTGTGTACGCCATGTGTGAAATTATATTCTTATGAAAATTTGCACATACGTAATACACATGTGTATGTATGTTCACAAAGAACATAAAGAAAATTGCGTTGTAGAAAATTATATTTCGAAAACGAGCTCTGTGGAGCCGGTCCTCCATTGGCATTTTCCGCATGTAGGGCAACTACAAGGTGGATCACCACATGTCCGGACGTGTCCGTGGACAGCAGGCGGGTTGCTGGCCATTTGAAATGGACCATGCACAAACACAACAAAATTGGAGCGAAATAGACGCAATTTAAAGAAAGTTTGATATATTACAACCAAATGGAGCCAATTAAACAAGTTCAACCTAAATTTAAAATAATCCCAAAAGGGGAATATATTAATATCGCAGAGATACTAATTATAGCCAGCCTCTGCACTAACAAGTCACAAAGACATTCAGGATGCACACAATCCAAAAATAAAACAAAAAAGAAAGGAGAAAAAATGGCCTCGTCAAAGTGATCAACTCCTCCCAGCATCACACAACCACCACCAAAGACGGTACCCGGAAAACATAGAAGGCCTCCAAAGGCGACGCCTTTAAGAAGCAAACAATGCACAAGCACCGTCGTCACCCCGATCCAAGTTCATATGTGTTTCACCCTGAAGAAAGACGGAGCTCTCAAAACAATACCTTCAACAAGGCAATTGCCAGGCACACCCAATGAAGGCCGGATCTTAGGTTTTCACCTTGAAAGCCACGACCGGACACCCGAGGAGCACCATCAAAAATGAAATCCTCCTGTGCTGCCGCCACCACTTGACACCGTTGCTACTGAAAGTTATCAAACACCTGGCTGACTCCATTGCCTTCAAGGCCCCCTCCGCCTTACCGATCCTCCGATCTCAGCCATCAAGACTTTCCCCGCCGCGGCCCGTGCCATGGAAATTGAGATGACGGCATGTCCCACGGTGTCAACAAACAACAGAGCTTCGCGCCGCGTCCTCGTGGAGCCACCTAAAACTAGGCGAGGTCTCTCCTCCGGTCTGGGGCACGCCGTCGCCGATATGAGGTGCATGAGCGATGTCTCTCGTCCTTGTCGCACACAGGATCGACACGTAGCCGTGCTGGATATCCCACGCGATAGAGAGTGTGTTTTAGGATTTCTGTCCGGGTGCTTGTCGAGGGCAGGAGCAAGTAGGTTTGGTGGTGAAGTGCTCCAGGAGCTGAACTGGGAAGTTTTGCACCCCCTTTTTTCTTCGTATCGTCTTGGACAGGGACCTGTGTTGAGACTTCGAGCTCACCACGCCATTGACTTGCGTTGCAAGGGTGATTGGTGAGTGAGCAGGAAAGATTCCCAAGATTCTTCCACCAAACACAGTTCCAGCTGCTGCCGGCGAAGTAGTATTTTTCTTTCTTTCGTTCTTTGTGGAAAAAACGGGTGACATGGGGTGGGAGCAGGAGCTGGCCTGAATGTGATCTTTGCAAGCACGGGACTACTGGCCTGAATGTGATCGCAACCGCGGTCACAAGTGTGTGTGGGTGGGGGCACGCGTATCTCGCCCACCAACCCCCGGAGGTAGGAGCACCTACCATGCCTGCCTTTCCTACTCGGCGGTGGGCCCCACGGCCTGCAAGTGGGGGCACCAACCACCCTCTTCCTTCCAATGCATTTTGCATAGAGAAGATTCATGCTGAACGAGGAGACTCTTCTGCTGATGCATCTGCATGCAGTGTGTGTGTGTGTGTGTTCGAGCGTGATGGAAACCAAACCAAACCAAGCCACCAAACCGGAGGAAAAGTATGCATAGCTCAGCGGCGCTGTCATCGTCATGGTTGGTGAGTGAGCCACACAAGGAGTTTCCTTTTTTTTTAGAGAGAGAGAAGATGCACACAAGGAGCTGCTCCACTTGGCCGGGGCCTGGGTGTTGGGGGCGCACGCACACCTCTGTTGGCATTTGGAATGTCCTTGTCCACCAATCAGGACTCCACACACAAGGATTCCATCTCCATGGAAATACTTTAGAACATCTCTAGCAGACCCCGCATAAGTGGTCAAACCCGCAAATTTTTTACGTTTTACAGTTTTGGGCAAAAAAAGTTACCAGAACAGAAACCATAAAAGTAGTCCAACCCGTAAAATTTTTAAGGGCCACCGCAAATGCACACCCGAAACCCTTATCTTTGGAGGTTGGAAGGCCGAATATAGGGGGCCCCGTATACCAGTCAAACCTCGTCGGAGCAAACACGCCGCCGCGGAGTTTGCCGGAATCCGCCCTAAACTCGACGGAATTCATCACCGCACATCGGAAAAGGCCGTAGACGCCGCAATCGATCGCCGCCGGTTCGAATTGGACGAGCTCGACATCGTCGTGGCCTCCCATGACCTCAGCCTGGCCGCCGGAATCCTCCCGACGTGGTAGGCAAAGGGGCACGACTCGGTTGGCAATAGAGCAAGGCGCGGACGACGGAGGCGACGGGGCGTGGCCGGCGAGGCCGGCGTGGTGATGGGGCGCGGCACGGCCGACGGGGTTGGGCGCGGCCGGCTGGAGGGAGGCCGGCCGCGAATATACCATTTTACGGATCCGTTTGGGGGGTCTGCATTTGTGCCAGCCCGAGCCAGCCCGCAAAAGCGGTTTTGCGCGAACTGCAAAAGCGGTTTTGCGGGCCGGTGGGATGCGGGGTCTGCTAGAGTTGCTCTTAATCCCCCCCCCCCCCCCCCCCACCCCCACCCCCAACCACACCACCCTTCCGCACTCCTGCCCGGGTGCAATTTAGAATTGTTGCACGGACGATTTCATTCACACTTAATACAACTTTGTTCGAGTCACTTTGTTCACCGCCGTGCGAGGGACCAGCAAAACTCCGTTTCGAAAAAAAGCACTTCGTACTTGTTGTAGCTCTGAATAGTTTTTTTTAGGCGTGCCACATTACAAAGGGTCGCGCCTCGCCCAGTTTGCAGCGCTGGTGGCTGCTGCAAGGGTGTTCTTTCAGTGGAGCTCGCAACATGGTGGTTGTAACGATTTGCAACCATGGTGTTTGGTGGTGGCACGCAGCAGTGAACTTGCGACATTGATGTAATCCGAGAAAAAGGGAACCGAGTGAAGAACGAACGAACGAAACGACTTGATGAGAGCTCTTGCGGGGAGATAACGTGCAGTGGTGGGCACCATGGGGAACACACGTCACCCTCGGGACGTAGTCAACGGGCGACGGAAGATCCGTCGGTTAAGTCCTAGCTCTTCCCCTTTTTTTAGGGAAAAAAACTTCGAATTGTTGAGGGTATCGTTTGAAGCTTTTATTTATGAAAGTGCAAGCCAGTGTCAAACAAGGCAAAAGATACAAGAAATTGTGAGGAGGATAGTGGTATCCCAGCGCACCAGAGTTCAAGTCCTAGACTTGGTGCTCGCATTTTCCTAGATTTATTCCAGGCTTTTCCGGTGTTGTGTGTTTATGAGAGGAGCTGTTTCATCGACTACGAAGGTGTCTGTAGCGACTTCATTAATCTCAAGATGATGTGCCGGCTCAGTCTATCAGAGGTGATTATAAGGATAGGGTGTGCATGTGTGTGTGCGTTCATAGAGGTGAATGTGCGCTTGTGTAAGTGAGCGACTTTGATTGTACTGTGCTAAAAGAAATACAAAAAATTGTTGTGTACATGCTAGACAGTAAGGGGCTGTTTGGTTCTAGGCCTAACATTGCCACACTTTGCCACACATTTTTGCCAAGCTTGCCTCATCAAAATGAGAGTCACAAGTTGGCAAGCCTAAGGGAATCTTGCCACACTTTTTATGTGTATGCCATATGAGGCCCAAGTGTGGCTTGCCTAAGGTGTGGCTTGAACCAAACACTCACCTAAGTTGGTCAAACTTGCCTAATTTTAGATGTGGCAATCTTTGGCAAAGTTAGGGTCTGTTTGGTTCCCAGCCTAAGTGTAAGACTTAGGGTTTTGGGAAACTGCACGACACCCTTAACGGGTGTGGCTATCTCATATATATATAAGGAGCACACAAAGGTGTACGGTACAATATACAAGACCTATACAGAGGCTACGTATAAATACAGTCTAACACCCTCCCTCAATCTTAACTATGCCCTGAAGTACAAAGTACGTTAAGATTGCGCCTGCAGCCTACAAACTGAGGTTGTGGTAGAGGCTCCGTGGAGATGTCAGCAAGTTGATCTTTTGAAGAGATGAATTTGATGTGGAGTAGCTTCTGTGCAACACGTTCCCGCACAAAGTGATAGTCAACTTCAATGTGTTTTGTCCGAGTATGAAACACTGGATTAGATGACAGATATGTAGCACCAATGTTGTCACACCAAAGAACAGGCGGCTGAGTTTGAGAAACTCCCAATTCTCTCAATAAGGACTGTACCCATATGATCTCAGCTGTAGCATTTGCAACTGCTTTGTATTCAGCTTCAGTGCTACTCCTGGACACTATAGCTTGTTTACGAGCAGCTCAGGCGATCAAATTAGAACCAAAGAAGACAGCATGTCCCCCCGTGGATCGCCTGTCATCTGGATTACCAGCCCAGTCTGCATCTGAAAAAGCAAAAAGTGTAGGAGACGGTGCTGGCTGAAGGAGTAAACCATATGAGGCAGTAAATCAAACATAGTGAAGAATGCGCTTCACCGTTGTCCAATGAGAAGTCCGAGGAGCATGAAGGAACTGACAGACACGATTGACTGCATATGAGACGTCAGGCCGAGTGATAGTCAGATACTGCAGACCACCAACAATACTATGATACTCAGTGGCATCATCAGAGGTAAGAGGATCTCCATCAAAAGCAGACAGACGATCAGTAGCAGACATAGGAGTCATGGCATGTTTGCACTTCAACATACCTGCCCGCCGCAACAAATCCATCGAGTACTTATGCTGCGTGAGTGTCAAACCAACAGGACAACGAGAAACTTCCAGGCCAAGGAAGTAACGCAACGTTCCTAAATCCTTCACCGCAAAATCACCACTCAAGGAAGAGATCAAACGATCAGCAGCAGCATCAGAGGAGCTAATGAGGATAATGTCATCAACATATACCAGAAGATACATCATCACCTCATGCCGATGCAGAAGAAAGAGCGAGGTGTCAGCAGTGGAGGGAACAAAACCAAGTGACCGAAGAACAGAGCCCAATCTGGCATGCCAAGCACGAGGAGCCTGCTTCAGCCCATAGAGCGCCTTGACAAGGCGACACAGATGATGAGGGCGAGCAGGATCAACGAACCCCGGGGGCTGACGCATGTAAACCTCTTCATCCATAACACCATGGAGAAAAGCATTCTGAACATCCAGCTGACGAAGAAACCAGCCCCGAGTAACAACCAAGGACAACAGAAGCCGTATAGTCGTCGGTTTGATCACCGGACTGAACGTATCCTCGTAGTCAAGACCATACCTTTGCTTGAACCCTTTCGTCACTAACCGTGCCTTATAGCGTTCAATAGAACCATCGGCATGCTTCTTAACTTTGAAGACCCACTTGGAATCAATAGCATTGACACCAGAGACCAGGGGAACGATCTGCCAAGTACCATTTGTCAACAATGCCTGATACTCCTGCTCCATAGCTTGACGCCAATGAGGAATCCTGAGAGCAACCTGGAAGTGACGCGGTTCAGCCGAGGGATCTTCCTTGACGTGAGCAACACACGCCGCAAGCCAAACCACCGAATTCATGCTCTAGCCAACTCATCCAAAAGTCCGAACTGATGGAGGGAGGCGGGCAATATACTTCAACACTCCCCCACACGTCTAGGCTATTTTAGTCCTTAGACGTGGGATCGATGTAGGCCGCAGAATCATTTTATTTAATACTGCGTTGGCAGGGTCTTGAACTCAAGACCTCTTGGCTCTGATACCATATTGCATTCATGCTTCAGCCAACTCATCCAAAAGTCCGAACTGATGGAGGGAGGCCGGCAATATACTTCAACACTAAGGTTGCAATGCCTAACCTTAGTCATGCCACAACATCTTAGGCATGGGTTTGGTTCATTGCCACACTTCTCTAGTTATATGGTCCACACGTCATAAGCTCAATTTTTTGCCAAATTTTGCCTTGTGATGGTCATTTTGTTAGCCACACTTTTTGTGGCAGCCATACTTTGCCTAAGGTTAGTTGTGGCAAAGTTAGCCATGAACCAAATAGGCCCTTAGTCACAAACCAAACAGACCCTAAATATCCACTTTGACCTGTGACGGAAGTATGTTTGTGAAGATTGCTGTGTTTGCGTATGTCGCACATGTGGCCAAAGCTTGCTTCATTTCCTCGCAGAAATGAGGACGTGACAAACTAGTGGCACTGCCACTGACGATAGCTTAGGAATCTCCTACACGCATGGCCACCAAATGTGGCGAATATTCCAGCTAGCAGCTCGCACGCATCTCCGTTCGTTTCACGTCCTGCAACGGACCTTCACGTGTTGCAGCGGTGCTTCACGTGTGCTCTTGATGTACTCCCGACTGGAGCAGAGCAACCTGCTGCAGCTGCAATCAGGAGGTTTTAACGGCAACGTGACCAATAGGAAACTCGGTGTGACGGAGATCGGTTCCGAACTCCGAAGCCATATAGACATAGCTGCCTTCGAAGGGAGGTGAAGAAAGGGGGAAAAATGGCTTCATAGGGTGTCTGAAATTCCGATCCCGCCAATCGATTCATCAGGGGATAACGCGGCAACGACATCATCGATGGAGGGAAGTTAGAGGTTGACGGGTTCGGATGCCACGCGAGAGAGGAAGGGGGTAACGGCGGCAAAGATCGTGTCAGGGTTTAGAGGGGTGGTCGGGGCAGATCAACAAGGCGAAGGAGGGCGGCGAAGTCACGCATGTCAAAGATCGTGTCGGGGTTTAGAGGGGTGGTCGGGGCGGAGCAGCACGACCGAGGGGGGGGGGGGGCGGCGAAGGCAAGCTGGTCGAAGATGAAAAATGAGAAAGGCTGAGGCCGTCGGATCTGAATATCGTGCGACCCAAAAAATCGACCGACGACAGACATGCGTCCCTAGAATAAAACAAAACAAATTAGAAGTTTTGATGGATGGACAGTGTCTTTGCTAGTGCTAGTAGTAACAACTTTGAATCACTCAACAACAGCATGTTAGTGCTAACAGAGATTAGTTGAGAGGGATCTCATCTGACCTCACCAGATCCCAACGTACGCACCTACCCCCCCCCCCCCCCCCCGCCCTTCCCGTTTGCTTACACATTATAAATAAACCCCCCCAAACCCCCCAATTCCCCGTGCCCACCGCCATCCTCCTCCTCCACTCCCCACCGTCTCCCTCCTCATCTCCGGCGCCGCTCCGCGACTCCTCCAAGGGTAAGCCGCCGCTCCCCCTCCCCTCCCCTCCCGCCGTGTCCGACCCAATGCGCGCGCGCGCGGCTGCGAAATCCCCCGCGCAGTCAGCCTCACGCCGCCGCGCCGCGCCGTAGCCTAGGCGCCGACGCCGATCGCGCGAGTCGCCGCCGCCGCCCCGTGTCCGTAGTCTAAGCGCCGACGCCGATGCCTCCCCGCCCCGTCGGCGGTATCGGGCATTTGGTTTTCTTAGGGTTCGGGCTTAAACCCGAACTGAATTTTGGATCCGCCCCCTGCATGGCGGTGGCTGCTCGCAGTCAGATCCGAGCCTCTCGGTCGCGCCCTCGGTGGATCTGAGGTCGATGCGGCGGTTAGGTTCCTGCCATCAGATCCGCTGTGCCTCCTAGTTACGATCTGAGATTGCATTGGCTGTCTACTGTATCTGTAGAACGACTGTCAGGGAGGGAGTGCTGGTTTTATGTGCTAATCATTATCATCATTTCAGATGATCAGTTTGTTTCCTCGGCCGTTCTAATCCGTCGGTTAATTTAACTTGCCTCCAGTTCTGTCCAATCATGCATATCCGTAGTACCAGGACATTTTCTGATCAGTTTTGTTACTATTTTACTTCACATTTAAATTCTGTGGTCAACTTAAACTCTGCATGTCCTCCTCGTCCTCGCACATTTTGTTTCCAGCCGCCATCCGTTCCCCTGAATGTTTATGTTATTTGTAGTAGCATGATGCCTTCATGCCTGAGAGGGACCCTGCTTTCTTTCCGGCCGATTTTAGCTGTCCTGTACCCACACCATGGGAGTTGGTTGGATCCTAAATGGAGGCCTTTAGTGCGTATAGCCTGCCTTCATGGCACGGCTAAACATTCCCAGTATAAAGACACATCCTGGCTTAGCCAAAGGTATTTCTTAAGCCTCTTAATTCTTACTGGAGGAGCCCATGCCACAGTAATTAAAAAATTCAGTTTGTTGAATTCACATCTAGATGTTTTTTAAGGATGTCACATCTAAGCTCCCACATATAATGCAGCAACAAGAAACAAAAAACTAAAAAAATTGTGTACATGAAAAGGACGAAGAAGATCGAGTACTGATTCGGTTTGGAAAAATATGCTGTCATAATTTTGGATCCCTTGGCTGTTAGCTTACAGATATATATATTTTCCTGTATGTGCGTTAATTGTTTTTTATTATGGATCCCTTGTCTGTTAGGTTGCAGATATACATATTTTGCTGTATGTGCAAAGTATTTTGGAAAGTTCCTTACCAACCAATGTTCCTGCAGATTAACTGATTTTAGTTTTTTGATGGTGTAGAAAGATGGCGTCCCATATTGTTGGATACCCTCGCATGGGCCCCAAGAGGGAGCTCAAGTTTGCCTTGGAGTCTTTCTGGGATGGCAAGAGCAGCGCTGAGGATTTGGAGAAGGTTGCCGCTGACCTCAGGGCCAGCATCTGGAAGCAGATGTCAGAGGCTGGGATTAAGTACATTCCCAGCAACACCTTCTCATACTATGACCAGGTGCTTGACACAACGGCCATGCTTGGTGCCGTCCCGGACCGCTACTCTTGGACTGGCGGGGAAATTGGTCACAGCACCTACTTCTCAATGGCCAGGGGCAATGCCACTGTCCCTGCTATGGAGATGACCAAGTGGTTTGACACCAACTAGTAAGTCAATCTGCATCTCTTGAATGCTGACCAGAGGTGAAATCTTTTTGAGGGCATTGGTCATGCAGTTTTGCTTACTGGCTTTGTTACTCTTTTGCAGCCACTTCATTGTACCTGAATTGAGCCCAGCAACCAAGTTCTCATACGCTTCACACAAGGCTGTCTCTGAATACAAGGAGGCAAAGGCGGTATGTTCCTTCACCCACAGCATTGTCTCAGCCTCCTTTTCATAGTAGTTTCCTTGCACATGATTTGGTAGTAAAAAAATATCTTCTGATCTGTACTACTATTTTTCTGCTAGCTACCTGAATCTGATCCCACAGTTCTAGTTTTGTATGTCTTTCTTTGCTAGTTACATGTTCTTTGGTTAAAGTAGAGCCTTTAGCCACATCTGGATGAGACCCCATATCATAGCAATCCCATACGGCAAAACGCCGACTAGTTTATTTTGTAACCTATACCTGAAGTTGAAATTTATAGTCCTGGAACAAGCATGTTTTTTCTGTCGTGCACAGAATAATGCATTACCATTTGCATGCCTAACTGAATATAGAAATTCATTTCAAGGACCTGAATATAGAAATTCATTTGCCATGCTATTTGTCTTCACAAAATGATGCCTGCATGCTTACATGGTCTTCCATGCAGCTCGGTGTTGACACTGTTCCAGTGCTTGTTGGACCAGTCTCATACTTGCTACTCTCCAAAGCAGCGAAGGGTGTGGAGAAATCATTCTCTCTTCTTTCACTTCTTGATAGCATTCTTCCCATCTACAAGTAAGCATCGGCTGACGCAACCAACTCCTTTTGTTTTAACTTGAATCTTCAGTTGACAATGTCATATGTTATATAAATTGCAGGGAGGTTGTGACTGAGCTGAAGGCAGCTGGTGCTTCATGGATTCAGTTTGATGAGCCCACCCTTGTTAAGGACCTTGCTGCTCACGAATTGGCTGCGTTCTCTTCAGCATATGCTGCACTCGAATCGGCACTCTCTGGATTGAATGTGCTTATTGAGACATACTTTGCTGATGTTCCTGCTGAATCTTACAAGTACGTTTCTCTAGTGCTAATACATTCTACTCGCCGTTTCATGTATTTCAAGGTGTTCTATTAAAACAGCAAAACACTAATTCTCTTGTAACCACAGGACCCTCACATCATTGAGTGGCGTGACTGCCTATGGTTTTGATCTTGTTCGTGGAACCAAGACGCTTGAGCTTATCAAGAGCGCTGGTATCCCATCTGGGAAGTACTTATTTGCTGGTGTTGTAGATGGAAGGAACATCTGGGCTGATGATCTTGCTGCATCTCTCAGCACTCTTCAGTCTCTTGAGGCGGTTGTTGGCAAGGGTAAGCAGTAAACAATATATTTATTATTTACTATCTCCAGGTCACAATTTAGGACGTTTTCAACATTGACAGCTCTTTAGGTGAAACTTTGACCATCAGTTCCTATGAAAAATATGTTGCTTTAAATAAAACCAAGTATTGATTATAAACGACCTACAGTGTGACTCAGAGGTGTATTCAAACCATGATATTCTAGTACTGTATTAATGTGTCGCAGATGTTGGTATTTGTTTTGTACTCATAGTTGTGATCAAACCTTAAAATGTTCCATTATCACATATTCTAAAACGACCTACAGTGTGACTCAGAGGTGGTATCTGTTATCCATTGTCATTGCTTTCTGTATTAAACAATTGTGAATACTTTATTGCAGACAAGCTTGTGGTGTCCACCTCCTGCTCACTGATGCACACTGCTGTTGATCTTGTGAACGAGACTAAGCTTGACAGTGAGATCAAGTCATGGCTCGCATTTGCTGCCCAAAAGGTGGTTGAGGTGAATGCACTTGGCAAGGCTTTGGCTGGTCTCAAGGATGGGGTATGTTGTTCTTTCTTTTCTCTCTCTCAGTATAGCCTGATGCTTCCTTGCACCACTTTAATTGCAACTCCTAACTATACTGACATGTAATGTTGAATATTGTCAAATACAGGCCTACTTTGCGGCCAATGCCGCTGCTCAGGCCTCAAGGAGGTCGTCACCCAGAGTGAACAATGAGGAGGTTCAGAAGGCTGTAAGTTCACTGAACTTGAGTCATATATACACACATTAAGAGTTCCCACATGCCAATTATTAACATGAAGTGCATTTCTTACAGGCGGCTGCTTTGAAGGGCTCTGACCACCGCCGTGCTACCCCTGTCTCTGCTAGACTGGACGCTCAGCAGAAGAAGCTCAACCTTCCTATCCTCCCAACAACAACAATTGGTTCATTCCCTCAGACAATGGACCTCAGGAGGGTCCGCCGTGAGTACAAGGCGAAGAAGTGAGTGCCTCTACATGCACTTTTTCTTGTGATATTTCCTGCATTTTTTATTGAAAATTTGTGTCACTGCTGGATCTCTTATGAGTCTTTTCTTGTAATATTCCTGCATTTTATTGAAAATTTGTGTCACTGCAGGATCTCTGAGGAGGAGTATGTCAGTGCTATCAAGGAAGAAATTAGCAAGGTTGTCAAGATCCAAGAGGAGCTTGACATTGATGTGCTCGTCCATGGAGAGCCTGAGGTGAGCAATGCTAATTAATATTGTTTGTTGCAGACTCATTTGCAAGATGTTTGGACTTTTTGAAATCAAGCTATATCTGTCTATGGATCATTGAAATAGGAATTTGCTTAAGCATATCGTATTTGTTCTCTGGTAACTTAGTGTATGTACATTTTTTGACTAATTCCTATGTACATTTCAGAGAAATGACATGGTTGAGTACTTCGGCGAGCAATTATCTGGTTTTGCATTTACTGCCAATGGATGGGTGCAATCCTATGGATCACGTTGCGTGAAGCCACCGATCATCTATGGTGATGTCAGCCGCCCCAACCCCATGACAGTCTTCTGGTCCAAGATGGCTCAGGACATGACCCCTCGCCCAATGAAGGGAATGTTGACTGGCCCTGTCACAATCCTCAACTGGTCTTTTGTCAGGAACGACCAGCCAAGGTTGATACCGCTTCCTAGCTTCTTACATCTGTTTTGATTCGACGGTCTTCACATGGAGGTGTTTAACTGCTACTAATCGGTACGCCCCTTCTTGGTATACAGGTTTGAGACATGCTACCAGATTGCTCTTGCCATTAAAAAGGAGGTTGAGGATCTCGAGGCTGGTGGTATTCAGGTTTGTATATAAGCGCTTTAGCTGTGTTGTCAGTTGTCACCATATCATTACCACGTCCTTGTGGCATGTGTAACAAATACGCTTCGGTCATCTACAGGTGATCCAGATCGATGAGGCTGCTCTAAGAGAGGGTCTGCCGCTGCGCAAGTCGGAGCATGCTTTCTACTTGGACTGGGCTGTCCACTCATTCAGAATCACCAACTGCGGTGTGCAAGATACCACTCAGGTAATCTACTTGGAATGCCATGAAGGTATTCAGAAAAATCTTTGTTACCATCATCATCCATCCCTTATGAGACTTGTTTTTCCTGGGCAGATTCACACTCACATGTGCTACTCCAACTTCAACGATATCATCCACTCCATCATCAACATGGACGCCGACGTCATCACCATTGAGAACTCCCGCTCCGACGAGAAGCTCCTCTCGGTCTTCCGCGAGGGCGTGACCTACGGAGCCGGCATTGGCCCTGGCGTCTACGACATCCACTCCCCCAGGATCCCCTCCACGGAGGAGATTGCCGACCGCGTCAACAAGATGCTCGCGGTGCTCGACACCAACATCCTGTGGGTGAACCCTGACTGCGGCCTCAAGACCCGCAAGTACACGGAGGTGAAGCCCGCCCTGACCAACATGGTCGCCGCGGCCAAGCTCATCCGCACCCAGCTCGCCAGCACAAAGTGAAGAGCCTGATACTACTACCTATTGTTTTGTGGGGACAGAGCGCCAAATGAGCCACATTTGTTTCGAATAATCCGATTCTTTATCGTACCGCCGTCCGGAGTTTGGCTAGGGTTAGTCCTGCTATGGTAAACTGGTGCGTGTTGACATGTTGTATCTATGTTTGGTGGGTGGTTTCTTATTGTTTACAGGCTGCGGTCTTGAGCTTATGTCTCGTCGCGGTTCGTTATAAACGGAGTTGAAAATTGTCTTGCATCTCTCAGTTCCTCCTTGATTTCCACAAGTTGTCTGCTCATTTTTGAATCTGTTCAGTTAGTCAGGCAGGTTACAGAAGTTGTAGTCTTTTACACATGATTCAGAGTAGCAGCGTTGCATACAGTGCACCAATTCCTACCACCGCGAGGACGATAACAATGAAGCCAACCACGTGCAGAGGCGTAAGCTTCTCCCACCACCTCTTGTCACCATCACCACCACCATCGTTTCTTGGTGCATCTGGTGTGCCAATCTCCTCCTCCTGTATCTGAATCCTGGTCTCCTTCGGTGCCGCATTCTTCTCTTCAGCCCTGTTCTTCCCTGCGTCCTCTTGGGCGCTCCAGAAGCCGCCATTGCTGCTGCTGCCGCCCGACGGGCCATCGCCTTTCCGCTCTCCGTGCGGCAGGGGCAGGGCGCCTCCAGGCTGCTGCTCCTTCTGCGCGGCCATGGACGACGACGGTGGTGGCGGCGGCGGTGGAGGACCTGGTGGTGGTTGTGATGACCCCTTGGGCAGGATGACGTAGAGCACGGCTTGCTCCTTGTCCATCACGGCCCTGATGCCGCCGGCACGGACGCTCTTCGGTACCGGGAACGACTTGAGGAACCGCGCCCATCGCGCGCCGCCGCCTTCTCCGACGGGGCGCTCGCCGGCGACCTTCAGCTTCCGGCTCGTGTTGTAGAGCACCTTGAGCTCCTCCTTCATGAACCCTGCGACCATGGCAAGACAGTCATCTTCAGAAGACACGCAAGTCACATGCCCACAACGCAGCAGCAGTGAAGGAGGACGCGGTGGTGCGCACCTGAGACGTCGACGACGAGGGTGTCGGCGTCGGCCGTGCGCGCCCACTCGCACCGGGGCTCGACGGCCGTGTACACGCGGTGGCGCGGCGCCGGCGCCGAGGCGGCGGCCGCCTGCATTGCCGAACTGCTGTTGATAGACGTACAGAGACGCTGCTGCTCTGCACCCTTGGGATCTTTGAGCGACAAGGATTGAGTAGGGGACAGGAAAGGTGTGCATTATAGGGATTAGGGAAGATGACACGATATAGCTATGCGGCGGTGATGGCTGTCGCCAGGCAACTCCTTCCTTTGCTTGCGCTGCTCTCGGATGTTTTGCTTTGGTCGCAAGGTGCAACGCATATGCACTCATTCGATGCAGGGGGAGCAAGGATGCAGGTAATTTTGTTAATAGAAGCACCAGTCAGCCAGGTTGTTACCACGCAGCAGAGTTAATAAATGAATTTATTTGTTTAGCATAAATGAAAGAAGGTACTGTAAGACGTTTCAGAGTCATGCACACATTGAAGATCAAAGAGATTGTAAGGTATAGTCGAGAGCAAGAATTTACTTTATCGCAACATTCACAAATTTCGGTAGCAAGTTCACTCACTTTTCTGAGCATATATTTTTTTGTCCTTTTGAGACGAATGATGTTTTTGATAAAGAAAATACACACCCAACCCAAAAGCATGCATGTTTCATTTTCACCTTCATCCACGGACTTCTTTATTTACGAAGAAATGTAATTATATATATTCTAGATTAAACCAAATTCTCACAATCATTCTCGGCCAGTGCCGCCCGATAAGCACACCCACACATTGATTAAACACTATTACAAACTACTCTAATCTTGTCAATATCAAAGAATGAGGGTCTGTTTGGATCTGCTCTGCTCTAGAAAACCAAGTCAAACGGGGTAGCTTTATGACATACCGCTCCGAAAAAAATAGAATATGGGGTACAAGTCCTTGTTTTTTGTGAAGCTCTTCAGCGGGTGCTTCGGAAATTCTAGAAGGTGGAGTTTGGGGAAATTGCCCACCACTGACGCCAGTAGGTGGATACCCCTTCGAATCCCCCCACGTCATCCAATCAAATAGACCTTTTCCATCAAATTTCCATTCTTGAAGTTGAAGCTACCTGGAAGCTAAACATGATAAAGTGCTCTTTGGTGGAGCTGTAACTCCTGTATGAAACTTCTTCAAAGTGGATTTGATGGTGTGAAGCTGATTTTGATGGAGCGGGGCAGTCCCAAACATGCCCTGAGTGTCCTTCCCTAAGTTCAAAGCCCCCTTCGAGTCCACATACGTAGATTATCCAGGGCGGCGGCAGCACTACGGTGTGGGGGTGCACTAATGGGCTATTTTGGAGTGGTTGCTCTCGTGCTGCCCAGCCGACAGCGGCTCGATGGATGGTGGTGCTCCGTTAGGTGGGGATCAAGGATGCCAGTGAAGCGGCCCCCAGATTATGATGCTGAAGTTTTTATCCACCGACTTCAGGTGACGATTCGTGGCGGCGGAAGGATGTCATGAATCAGGGCGACGGCGTGGCAACAGTCACGCTTGGGGGTGGTTCGGGATAGCCATGGCATAATGTGGTGTTGTGGTGGTCTGTCGGCCATGGTGGTGCATGTTGGCAGTGGCGAGTTGCATGTGGCACATTCCTACTATGGCTAGGGTGGATGGTTAGACATGATGATGCAACAACATGGGCTTGGTGAACTCCAGGCGAAAGCCTAGCACCAATCTTGGTCGATGACGACGACAACATCGTCCTAGGATGTCGTTACCCTCTTTGGAGGCCTCATCAGGAAGCCCCTTCACCTCCCTTGTCATTTGGATCTTGAACTCTCTGGGTGAAAACCCAAGTTTTTGTCTTTGGTCAGAGGTGGCAAAATTTCCATCATCCCCCATGGGGGTGTCACCTTGGAGGTCCGGTTCTATCTGACATTGGTGGTTTGTGTCATCATGTAGAGTCACCATCAGCTAGGCATGCGCGTGCCCTCGGGGCAGGTGTGGAAGTCGGATCAGCGGTCCAGAGAGCGCCTCAATGTTGTTGGTGTCGGGTCTGGTCGCCTGCGTGGTAGATTCGTCGGCTCATGTGGTGCATAGCCTTGAGGCTGGATTCTGTTTCTTAGGTTTGTATACCGAAGTGGCGCCTCCAGATAATGTGGTAGGATGTCGAATCTACCCACTTCGATGGTAGTCGTCTTCTCTTCTGGAACTTCCGAACCAGGCGAGGTTTCTTCCTAGGTGTTCTTCTCTTCGTATGGAAGGTTCCCCTGACATCCCAACATATTTTCAACCAAAATTAAGTTTCCCCCTAAATAATGCTCCAAATCTCCTAATTCTGGAGGTCTAGTGAAATCAGACAAAAACAGGCAAGCGACTGCGGTAAATGCAGAAAATCCCAGCTCTACGGTGCAAAAGCAATAAGTAAAACTTGATACACAATGCACTAATCAATCTCCCACAACCACAAGGTACTTGTCATGGTGCATCTATCCTTATCTCCTTTGAGTCCCTAGGCACTCATATAGGTGATATGGTGGGGGTGTGCCTGCAAAGCACCATTCTACTAGGTACCCTTACTCACCAACATGTTCATGTCCAAACCTTTCATCTTAGCATACTCGACCCAAACCCCAAACGAGCTCGCCATTGTTAGTTGTGGAGAAGAAGCAACACAGAGAAAATGATGGAGTAAAGCGCATGCACATAAGAAAGAATGGAGGGAACCTCTCTCCCAAACAACCAAAATACCTGCCTTGCTCCTCTAACTTTTCTCCCAAATCAAGCACGGAACCATCGACGGTAACGACACGCCCCTGATCCCTTTCATGGGTATGCACATGTAGGTTTCTTGGTCGATGTGAATTCCACTTTTTTTACAGTATAGTTTGAATTCCCATCTAATTGATGGGAATTACGATCATCGTCAAAGGTTTGCGAAAATAAAGGGACTGTCCTTTGTAAGTTGTCTGGATTTCTTTTCATTTAAGTCACTTTTTCTCACCACGATGTTACCCCTCCGCTTCAAAATAAGTTTCTAAAACCACAACATTCATTTTGGAACGGAGGGAGTACTAGTTTTTCTCTATCTACACATGCAAACTTGCACAAGTTTTTTCACTGTTAAGTCTAACATGTACCTTATTCACAAAAAAATAAAAATCAACACGTACCTACCTTATCCATAAAAGTAAAGGGTGTGGCTAAGTCTTAATTCAGTCTAAGTCAGGTGATATAACGTGTAAGAAAGAAATAAGAAAAACTAAAAAATAATTTTGCACAGAACCCAAAGTAAGATCCCATGAATATAGAGCATCGACCGAGACTTGGTTAAGTATCCCAAAAGTTAAATTAGCTACGTAAATGTTCTCCCATATCCACTAGTGCATTTCACGTATATGCGCGTGCACTTGATAAAATTTGTAGTCTGCATGCGTAAAGAGTTTTAAAGTCATACTCCTACGTGCTTGTAGAACAAATCAACCTCGACGCGTTCAAGAACATATCAGTAGAAAATTAAAGGCGCGTACGTGCATAACATTTTATTTCATCAAGTTTGATCGAGCAACCATGTCTCTGTAATCTGTAACAAACCATGTCTCCATTGACCACCACCTGCCCACACGCATGAACTTTCACCCAGCCGTCTCGTCTCACGCCTCAAATGCTTCGCACCAGCTGCTGCATGCTCGATGTCGATCGATCACAGTTCACATCTCGTCGCCGTAGCTCCCGGCTCCGGCGTCCCCGCCGCCGGAGGCAGCGGCGCTCAGGTTGCGCCACACGTACACCGTGATCCCGACGAGCACCAGCGCCGCCACCGCCACGTTCACCAGCAGCCCGCGGTTGGCGGGCGCGGGCCTCCTCCGCCGCGCCATGTCCATCATCCTCTCCGTCTCCCTCTCCTCCGCCATCTTCCTGTCCTCCTCCATCTTCCCTCTCGCCTCCCTCTCCATCCTCCGCTTCTCCTCCTCCTCGGCCGCCTCCTGCGGCTTCCTCGCCATGGCCTCCTCTTGCGGCTTCTTGGCCTCCTCCCTCACCCACTCCCCGGTCGGCTTCGGGAAGGCGGGCAGCTCGGGCCTCGCGGCTCCGTTGTGCTTGTTCAGGGTCTCCTCCTCCGGCGCCGGTGCGGGCACGGGAGGTGCCGGCCTTGCCGGCGCGGGAATGTCCGCCGACTTCCGGGGCAGCGAGGGCCTGCGGTCAGCGAAGGGCTTCTGAGAAGGAACGACAGGGGGCGGCGCCGTGGCGGCCGGCCTCGCGGGCTCGGGGAACGCCGCCGGCGGCTTCTGGGACGGCGCCACGTAGGGCCTCCTGGGCTCGGGCTTGGGCGTCGCCGGCGCCGGCGCCGGCATCACCGGCGGCACGGGCACGGCCTGCTGCGGGGGCGAAGGGTGCTTCTTGGGGAGCGTGATGGTGAGCGCCTCGTTCTCGAACTTGGCGCGGATGCCGTCGACGTTGCAGTCGGAGGGGAGCTGCAGGTCCTTCTGGAAGCGGCTCCACCTGCCGCCCTCCACCGGCCGCTCGCCGCGCGTGCGCAGGTGCCCGTGGTTGTCCACCAGCACCCGGATCTCCTCCCTCTTGAACCCTGTAGCCAAGAACCAACCCTCATCAGCGCCTGCATCTGCATGCATCGTAATCAGTTCATGGATAATGGTTGCTTGCCTGGGACGGTGATCTTGACGAAGCTGGCGTCGGCGGAGTGGCTCCACTCGACGACGGGGGTGTACTCCTCGTAGGTGCGGTTGATGGCCCTGTCCATGGCTGCTGCCGGCACCTCCTTCTCGATCTCCCAAACAACAAACCCGATGAACGAATGCTTGCGGTGATGGTGATGGCGGTGGTGGTGAGTGATGCCGGTCGCCTTTTGCCGTGGAGATGTATATATAGTCAGGACTCAGGAGCCATGAGAGGAGGAGGAGGAGGAGAAGAATAGATTCTTGGAAGGATGAGACATGGCTTGGCTTGGCGGGCAAGTGATATTTTCCTCTGCTCGTTGGTGTTTCTCCCGGCGTCGGTCGGCGACGCAAACCCCCAACAAAGTGAAGTATTATTCCTTGCTTGGTTTTCGGCCGGGGTTGGGGAAAATCCATGTGGATTTGCAGCAGAGGTTGGTCCAAGCCTCAAGGGAAGCATATATTGGGTGGGTTTCTCTCTTTTTCTTTCTTGATTGAGTGTTGAGTGTATAATGGGGTAGGTATAATTTTCGACCATGCACGATTTGACCTGCTATTCGAACTTTTCAAATTTTGATGTTGCCTATCTTTGAGTTGGCGAATTCGCAGATACTTCAAATGCATGCTTGCGTATGAGTGGTTTCTCTGTTCTTCAGGTGATCTTGGGGTTCCTGAGATTCTAATTTGTCGATTTGGTCGGGTTCTTGAGGTTGATTCTAACTTGTGAATCTTGTCGAATTGCGATCATTCATCCTAGGCAATGGCGGTGTACCGATATTTGCACAAAGTTCATGCTTAGTGCTAGTACATCTTAGCAAGTAATGTGTGCCGGCTGCTCTTGTTTCACTGTAGCATAAAGCGCTTTATCAGATTCAGCGAAACAAAGAGTCCTATGCATGAACGAGCACGCATGTCAAACAGTTGGGATCAGTAAAGTGTCACAACTGAAACAATTTTTGATACAAAAGCAAAACAATGTCAACACGCTCTACCACAAGTAGACAGACTCAAGGTACAACACCGGACTCGGCACCGTATCCTTTAGTACAGTGAAATTGTCCGCAGTATGCTCTGAATATCCTTGCTAGTCAGAAACCCCGACCATCGTCCAACTATGAATCGTCAGTAAAATGCATACAGATTACTGCTCGAGTCCTGGCCGATGATGGACGTGCACCAAGAGGATGCCACTTGAATTTCATTGCCTTGTTTGTGAGAGACATCAACAAACAATTCAGGTGTGCCCACGGCCTCCGCACGTGGAGCACATGATGCTTCCAGTTCCTCCACAACCTACAGCAATCGCACAACAAACAATGTATCATCCATATTAGCAGTATATAAAATGCACACAGATCACTGCAGACATCAGAAATGGTTGTCAAGCTTGCTTACCTAGGCATCTGACCTTTACGATGATTCCTTGGCTCTCCATTATCGAGTCGACGTACAAGCCTGAGCCAGCACAGGTTGCGCACAGCACGGCGCCTTTAGTTTCGCAGCGCACGCATGGAGGATTCTTCCCAACCTCCTTCTTTTCCAAATCTAGGCCGGCTGGTTTCCCAATATTCTCCTCTGGAACAGCTTTGTCGTAGCAGAACAGTGCTTCGAGGCTACTCTTGCTTCTCTGCAGGTCATTAATTGCACTTGCCCTGATCTGCATTGGCTAGAAAATTTGTAAATCTCTTAACATGAACTGCTACTATCAGATTGGATGTCACTTAGCTAGTCGGGCCACATCATGCAACAGAACAGAGACGAATGAAGTAAGAGGAAAATCAACACTTAGCTAGTGAGGCCACATCACGCAACAGAACCGAGACGAATGAAGTAAGAGGAAAATCAACCCCCATATGGAAGTAAGAGGCTGAGAGCTATTAATCCAACTTCCTGGCTCCAGTAAGTAGATTGTTAGTAGACTGATGCTGGAATGGAGGACACTCACTATGAATATTTAACCAACAGAGCTGGGTGGAATTATCTAGAAAAGGATGCTGTTGTTGTTGCTCTCCCAGTGTTTTCAGTGTGGAGTATTATAGGTAACAAGGTCTAGCTAGGGTGAAGACAAGAAGTTAAGCATTATTCGCTACCGTAGAAGACAACAGAAATGGGTCCAGATTAGCCCGACATAACAAAAACAGCTTGGCTTCCAAAACCACACATAATAGATTAGATCCTTTCAGGATAAGGTTGCATCCTATATATACTTCCGCACCAACAACTAATGTTGGTTGTCACTACTGAATAATACTTACATGCCGGACACACTTTTCTATAAGAGGAACTTCTGAAAACAGGAGATCAACTAGGTGGAAATGGGCCATGCGCACAAGGCATTATAGCTTTGTTTCGCACCCAAAAGGATGCTGTTGTTGTTGCTCTCCCAGTGCTTAGGGTGAAGACAAGAAGTTAAGCAGTATTCGCTACCGTACAGGATGACAAAATGGGTCCAGATTAGCCTGGCATAATAACAACACACTGAGTTCCAAAACCGCAAATAACAGTTAGATCCTTTAAAGAGAAGGTTGCATCCTATATATACTTACGCACCAACAATTAATGTTGGTTGCCACTGAATGGTACTTACATGCTGGATAAACTTGTTTGTCTGTAAGAGAAACTTGCGAAAACAGAAGATCAGCCAGGTTGAAATGGGCCATGCTCACAAGACATTCTAGTTTTTGTCTCACACCCAAACGCAGACGTGATTCCATTTCCACCTGGATAATTCCAGATCTATACGTGCTGCTAACTCACCCACATCGTCATGTTTTCAATGCTACAACCTACTTATCCCTCTTACCAGAATAGCTATCATATTTCATAGCACTGCATATGTGCATAAGATTCTATCATTAAAGGGAACAGACGCTTGCTCTTTCGTCAATATGATTTGACAACGCTCGACCAATTGACAAACAAACATAACTTGGTATCAAAACAGCTTCGATCGATTCTCGTTCCATCCTGTCGATACACATACAAAGATCATTTCGTAGGGGTGCATACTGCATAGGCACCAATTTTTCCTGGCAACCAGGGCCAGCACGTAAGGCAGGAATTTTTCTTGGCAGGCATTTTAACCATTTCGGAAAGTGCAGTGCATATGATGGAATGCACTAACTTCTAGCCTATTCGTCCATGGTCACCGCAAAAGCTTACTGGTGCTGTCGTGCTCACTTCTGTAACTTGGCCTCATTATCAGAGGCCACAAATTCAGAATCCCCCCCTTCCTTAGAGTATACTCCTAGCTAGCTAAGTGCTAAACCTATGGAACATACAAGCCCTGCCTACCTTCTTCACCCTCCTTTCCACTAAGAAATCAGTGAAAAAATAGGGGGCAGAAGCTCAACAGAACGCACCAAATCGTCAGAATTCCATCCACCTCCACAAGCAGCTGCCTCCAGAAGCAGCAACCGGGAGGGAAGCTTGGGGCCTACACGCTTAACGTCCCCCGCAACCCACAAGATAGGGGAGGAGGGAAGCACCGAGGGTATGGAGAGGGCACCGCACCTTGGCGGAGACCGCGCGGGCGGCGGGCCGGGCCGAAGGGAGCAGCCGCCCCAGGGACCCTCCGCCGTGGCGGGGAGGCGCCGTCGTCGAGGGCGGCGGGCGGAGCCTGGCTGAGACCTCCATCGGCAGGCACGCGCTCCGGTTGGTGGGAAATTTTCACCCTCGCCTCTCCTCCGTCGCCGTCGCCAGTGGGGGGTGGGGGAGAAGAAGAGGCGGAGCTCCTCGGATTGTTCGTCGCCTTCCCCAGATTTCCAAAGCCGAGCTTCGGTTTCGTCGCCCGGACACAAACCTGGCCAGATGGGCCGGCCCGCCCGGCACTGCCCGGCCCGGCCCAGGCAGGCACGCTAACTACCCGGGCCCAGGCACGGCACTACAATTAAACGGGCCGGCCCATCGGCATATTTAGCCGTCAACCCACATATTATTTGGTCTATTGGCCTATAAAAAATGAGCCGTGCCATGCCGGCACGCGTGCCCAGCCTCCAGACGCAGGCACGGCCCTAGGCGCCACGTGCCGGGCATGACCCGATTAACCACGTGTCGAGCTAGCTCGTCACGGGCGGGGCGCGTGTGCTAACAAGCCGGCCTGCTAGGCAGAGCCCAGTTGGCCAGGTTTGCCCGGACACGCGGGGATCTTACAGGTGGTGAAGGGCCAAGAAAGCTTTTGGGCTCGCCTAGTTCGGCCATAAAGCTCTGTAGTAACTGGGCTTGCAATGGCTACACTACTAGTTTTCTTGGCTCCGCCTATCTTGATAATGTGAAGTTGAAACGAAGCAAACTCGGGCGCGGCTATGTCACTTTATGCAAGACATTATTTTTTAGGAGTACAATTAAATTTGATGGATCATATCCCACATAAAGTGGGATACAGATTGGATCATGGGGATCGGTCAACCGCAGATGCTGCCATGATCAAGAGAACATGAAAACTTAGCTAAACCTATCTACATCAATATTTGATGCACGACCTTCATAAATGAAGTTACAGTTGAACACCCTTGCACTCTCGTTGATCTCACGAATGATGCAACCATAACTATTGGTTATACCTCTGTCAATATCCCTCACACTTAAGTTTTTAGACCGATGCAATTATAAATTTTTGGAGCAGCACATCCTTAGCCAGAAGACGATGCTTCTTCCTGGCATGCCATTGCTTCAAGCGTGACAACATTAGTGACCCCTTGAACAACTAGGGAAGAGCTACCGAGATATAAACCTGCATCGTCACGGCAAACTGCTGCGGTCGACCCTCTCAGTCCCGACCTTGATATGTTAGCATCGACATGTATTTTTGCAAAACTCTGCGGCGGTGCCCTTGGTCTTGCTACTGCCACCCTTGCTTTAGTTGGTGCTTTCACAACTTCCTATGCAGTTATATCGAGCTCCGATATGACCCCCTTTATGAATTCATGAGTAGCTGCAGGACTATAATAGACCTCCTCATGTATCATTGTTCTCCTTGCCCACAACGCCACTGATAGCTTGACAAACACCTCATGTGATAGCATGTCACATCATCGAGAATAGCCAATGTTTGGCACTTGGTTCCATAGTTTTGCAAAGGTGCTTGCCAGTTCACCACCCACAAGAGCCCATAGGCATCTTGCCATTGTGCATTCAAGCAACACATGTCTCCAGGATCCGCAGCTCCACACAAGGCGCTTGGTTCCATAGTTGTGTGAAGTACTGCTTGAGCTTCTGCAAATACTATTACTGTCCTAGGTAAACGATAAACTAAAATTGCTAGTAAAAAGAGGATTTAAATATGTCTACTAAATAACTAAATAAAGTAAATAATAAGAGCTTAAAATGTAAATGGCGTTTCCTGCAATGATAATGTGAAGTTCAAACGAAGCAACACCGGATGCGGCTATGTCACTTTATGCGGACTCAAATAAAATGTCACTTTGTGTGAGACAGTATATTTTTAGGGTAAAGCTAAATTTTATGAATCATATTCCACATGAAGTGGGATACAGATTGGATCATGGAGATGGATCAGCCGCAGATGTTGCCATGATCAAGAGAACTTGAAAACTTAGCTAAACCTATCTGCATCAATATTCGATGCACGACCTTCATAAATGAAGTTACAGTTGAACAACCTTGCCCTCTAGTTGATCTCACGAATGATGCAACCGTAAGTACTGGTTATACCGTTGTCAATATCCCTCACAATTTGTTTTTAGTCCGATGCAATTATGAAATTTTGGAGCAACACATCCTTAGCCAGAGACAATGCTCCTTCCTGGCATGCCATTTGCTTCAAGAGTGACAACATCAGTGACCCCTTGAACAACTAGGGAAGAAATACCGAGATATAAACATGCATCATCATGACAAACTACTGCGGCCGATCCTCTCAGTCCCGACCTTGCTGTGCTAGAATCAACATGTATTTTTGTAAAGCCCTGCAGCGGTGCCCTGGGTCTTGCTACTGTCACCCTTTGCTTTAGTTGGTGCTTAGACAACTTTCTGCGTAGTTATATCGAGCTCCGATATGAACCTCTTTATGAATTCATGAGTAGTTGCAGGACTATGAACATGTGATAGACCTCTTCATGTATCACTATTCTCCTTGCCCACCATATTGCCCACAACGTCACCGATAGCTTGACAAACGCCTCATCTGATAGCGTGTCCCTGAAAGGAAATATGCCCTAGAGGCAATAATAAAGTTATTATTTATTTCCTTATATCATGATAAATGTTTATTATTCATGCTAGAATTGTATTAACCGGAAACATAATACTTGTGTGAATACATAAACAAACAGAGTGTCACTAGTATGCCTCTACTTGACTAGCTCGTTGATCAAAGATGGTTATGTTTCCTAGCCATTGCCATGAGTTGTCATTTGATTAAGGGGATCACATCATTAGGAGAATGATGTGATTGACTTGACCCATTCCGTTAGCTTAGCACACGATCGTTTAGTATTCTGCTATTGCTTTCTTCATGACTTATACATGTTCCTATGACTATGAGATCATGCAACTCCCGTTTACCGGAGGAACACTTTGTGTGCTACCAAACGTCACAACGTAACTGGGTGATTATAAAGGTGCTCTACAGGTGTCTCCAAAGGTACTTGTTGGGTTGGCGTATTTCGATATTAGAATTTGTCACTCCGATTGTGGGAGAGGTATCTCTGGGCCCACTCGGTAATGCACATCACTTAAGCCTTGCAAGCATTGCAACTAATGAGTTAGTTGCGGGATGATGTATTACGGAACGAGTAAAGAGACTTGCCGGTAACGAGATTGAACTAGGTATTGAGATACCGACGATCGAATCTCGGGCAAGTAACATACCGATGACAAAGGGAACAACGTATGTTGTTATGCGGTTTGACCGATAAAGATCTTCGTAGAATATGTGGGAGCCAATATGAGCATCCAGTTTCCGCTATTGGTTATTGGCCGGAGACGTGTCTCGGTCATGTCTACATAGTTCTCGAACCCGTAGGGTCCGCACGCTTAAAGTTTCGATGACAGTTATATTATGAGTTTATATGTTTCGATGTACCGAAGGTAGTTCGGAGTCCCGGATGTGATCACGGACATGACGAGGAGTCTCGAAATGGTCGAGACATGAAGATTGATATATTGGACGACTATATTCGGACACCGGAATGGTTCCGGGGGTTATCGGATATATACCGGAGTACCGGGGGTTATCGGAACCCCCCGGGGGTTTAATGGGCCTACATGGGCCTTAGTGGAGAAGAGGAGGGGCGGCCAGGGCAGGCCGCGCGCCCCCTCCCCCTCTAGTCCAAATTGGACAAAGAGGGGGGCGGCGCCCCCCTTTCCTTCCTCTCTCCCTCCTCCTTCCCCCTTCTCCTAATCCAACAAGGAAGGGAGGGAGTCCTACTCCCGGTGGGAGTAGGACTCCTCCTGGCCGGTCGCCTCTCCCCCCTTGCTCCTTTATATACGGGGGCAGGGGGCACCCCATAGACACAACAATTGATCATTGATCTTTTAGCCGTGTGCGGTGCCCCCCTCCACCATAGTCCACCTCGATAATATCGTAGCGGTGCTTAGGCGAAGCCCTGCGTCGGTAGAACATCATCATCGTCACCACGCCGTCGTGCTGACGGAACTCTCCCTCAAAGCTCGGCTGGATCGGAGTTCGAGGGACGTCATCGAGCTGAACGTGTGCTGAACTCGGAGGTGCCGTGCGTTCGGTACTTGATCGGCCGGATCGTGAAGACGTACGACTACATCAACCGCGTTGTGCTAACACTTCCGCTTTCGGTCTACGAGGGTACGTGGACACACTCTCCCCTCTCGTTGCTATGCATCACCATGATCTTGCGTGTGCGTAGGATTTTTTTTGAAATTACTACGTTCCCCAACAGTGGCATCCGAGCCTGGTTTTATGCGTAGATGTCATATGCACGAGTAGAACACAAGTGAGTTGTGGGCGATACAAGTCATACTGCTTACCAGCATGTCATACTTTGGTTCGGCGGTATTGTTGGATGAAGCGGCCTGGACCGACATTACGCGTACGCTTACGCGAGATTGGTTCTACCGACATGCTTTGCACACAGGTGGCTGGCGGGTGTCAGTTTCTCCAACTTTAGTTGAACCGAGTGTGGCTACGCCCGGTCCTTGAGAAGGTTAAAACAACACTAACTTGACGAACTATCGTTGTGGTTTTGATGCGTAGGTAAGAACGGTTCTTGCTCAGCCCGTAGCAGCCACGTAAAACTTGCAACAACAAAGTAGAGGACGTCTAACTTGTTTTTGCAGGGCATGTTGTGATGTGATATGGTCAAGGCATGATGCTAAATTTTATTGTATGAGATGATCATGTTTTGTAACCGAGTTATCGGCAACTGGCAGGAGCCATATGGTTGTCGCTTTATTGTATGCAATGCAATCGCCCTGTAATGCTTTACTTTATCACTAAGCGGTAGCGATAGTCGTAGAAGCATAAGTTGGCGAGACGACAACGATGCTACGATGGAGATCAAGGTGTCGCGCCGGTGACGATGGTGATCATGACGGTGCTTCGGAGATGGAGATCACAAGCACAAGATGATGATGGCCATATCATATCACTTATATTGATTGCATGTGATGTTTATCTTTTATGCATCTTATCTTGCTTTGATTGACGGTAGCATTATAAGATGATCTCTCACTAAATTATCAAGGTATAAGTGTTCTCCCTGAGTATGCACCGTTGCGAAAGTTCTTCGTGCTGAGACACCACGTGATGATCGGGTGTGATAGGCTCTACGTTCAAATACAACGGGTGCAAAACAGTTGCACACGCGGAATACTCAGGTTAAACTTGACGAGCCTAGCATATAACAGATATGGCCTCGGAACACTGAGACCGAAAGGTCGAGCGTGAATCATATAGTAGATATGATCAACATAGTGATGTTCACCATTGAAACTACTCCATCTCACGTGATGATCGGACATGGTTTAGTTGATTTGGATCACGTGATCACTTAGAGGATTAGAGGGATGTCTATCTAAGTGGGAGTTCTTAAGTAATATGATTAATTGAACTTAAATTTATCATGAACTTAGTACCTGATAGTATTTTGCTTGTCTATGTTGATTGTAGATAGATGGCCCGTGCTGTTGTTCCGTTGAATTTTAATGCGTTCCTTGAGAAAGCAAAGTTGAAAGATGATGGTAGCAATTACACGGACTGGGTCCGTAACTTGAGGATTATCCTCATTGCTGCACAGAAGAATTACGTCCTGGAAGCACCGCTAGGTGCCAGACCTGCTGCAGGAGCAACACCAGATGTTATGAACGTCTGGCAGAGCAAAGCTGATGACTACTCGATAGTTCAGTGTGCCATGCTTTACGGCTTAGAACCGGGACTTCAACGACGTTTTGAACGTCATGGAGCATATGAGATGTTCCAGGAGTTGAAGTTAATATTTCAAGCAAATGCCCGGATTGAGAGATATGAAGTCTCCAATAAGTTCTACAGCTGTAAGATGGAGGAGAATAGTTCTGTCAGTGAGCATATACTCAAAATGTCTGGGTATAACAATCACTTGATTCAACTGGGAGTTAATCTTCCGGATGATAGCGTCATTGACAGAATTCTTCAATCACTGCCACCAAGCTACAAGAGCTTCGTGATGAACTATAACATGCAAGGGATGGATAAGACGATTCCCGAGCTCTTCGCAATGCTAAAGGCTGCGGAGGTAGAAATCAAGAAGGAGCATCAAGTGTTGATGGTCAACAAGACCACCAGTTTCAAGAAAAAGGGCAAAGGGAAGAAGAAGGGGAACTTCAAGAAGAACAGCAAACAAGTTGCTGCTCAGGAGAAGAAACCCAAGTCTGGACCTAAGCCTGAGACTGAGTGCTTCTACTGCAAACAGACTGGTCACTGGAAGCGGAACTGCCCCAAGTATTTGGCGGATAAGAAGGATGGCAAGGTGAACAAAGGTATATGTGATATACATGTTATTGATGTGTACCTTACTAATGCTCGCAGTAGCACCTGGGTATTTGATACTGGTTCTGTTGCTAATATTTGCAACTCGAAACAGGGACTACGGATTAAGCGAAGATTGGCTAAGGACGAGGTGACGATGCGCGTGGGAAATGGTTCCAAAGTCGATGTGATCGCGGTCGGCACGCTACCTCTACATCTACCTTCGGGATTAGTTTTAGACCTGAATAATTGTTATTTGGTGCCAGCGTTGAGCATGAACATTATATCTGGATCTTGTTTGATGCGAGACGGTTATTCATTTAAATCAGAGAATAATGGTTGTTCTATTTATATGAGTAATATCTTTTATGGTCATGCACCCTTGAAGAGTGGTCTATTTTTGTTGAATCTCGATAGTAGTGATACACATATTCATAATATTGAAGCCAAAAGATGCAGAGTTGATAATGATAGTGCAACTTATTTGTGGCACTGCCGTTTAGGTCATATCGGTGTAAAGCGCATGAAGAAACTCCATACTGATGGACTTTTGGAACCACTTGATTATGAATCACTTGGTACTTGCGAACCGTGCCTCATGGGCAAGATGACTAAAACGCCGTTCTCCGGAACTATGGAGCGAGCAACAGATTTGTTGGAAATCATACATACAGATGTATGTGGTCCGATGAATATTGAGGCTCGCGGCGGGTATCGTTATTTTCTCACCTTCACAGATGATTTAAGCAGATATGGGTATATCTACTTAATGAAACATAAGTCTGAAACATTTGAAAAGTTCAAAGAATTTCAGAGTGAAGTTGAAAATCATCGTAACAAGAAAATAAAGTTTCTACGATCTGATCGTGGAGGAGAATATTTGAGTTACGAGTTTGGTCTTCATTTGAAACAATGCGGAATAGTTTCGCAACTCACGCCACCCGGAACACCACAGCGTAATGGTGTGTCCGAACGTCGTAATCGTACTTTACTAGATATGGTGCGATCTATGATGTCTCTTACTGATTTACCGCTATCGTTTTGGGGTTATGCTTTAGAGACGGCTGCATTCACGTTAAATAGGGCACCATCGAAATCCGTTGAGACGACGCCTTATGAACTGTGGTTTGGCAAGAAACCAAAGTTGTCGTTTCTTAAAGTTTGGGGCTGCGATGCTTATGTGAAAAAGCTTCAACCTGATAAGCTCGAACCCAAATCGGAAAAATGTGTCTTCATAGGATACCCAAAAGAGACTGTTGGGTACACCTTCTATCACAGATCCGAAGGCAAGACTTTTGTTGCTAAATTTGGAATCTTTCTAGAGAAGGAGTTTCTCTCGAAAGAAGTGAGTGGGAGGAAAGTAGAACTTGATGAGGTAACTGTACCTGCTCCCTTATTGGAAAGTAGTTCATCACAGAAACCGGTTCCTGTGACACCTACACCAATTAGTGAGGAAGTTAATGATGATGATCATGAAACTTCAGATCAAGTTGTTACTGAACCTCGTAGGTCAACCAGAGTAAGATCCGCACCAGAGTGGTACGGTAATCCTGTTCTGGAGGTTATGTTACTAGACCATGACGAACCTACGAACTATGAAGAAGCGATGGTGAGCCCAGATTCCGCAAAATGGCTTGAGGCCATGAAATCTGAGATGGGATCCATGTATGAGAACAAAGTGTGGACTTTGGTTGACTTGCCCGATGATCGGCAAGCCATTGAGAATAAATGGATCTTCAAGAAGAAGACTGACGCTGACGGTAATGTTACTGTCTATAAAGCTCGACTTGTTGCGAAAGGTTTTCGACAAGTTCAAGGGATTGACTACGATGAGACTTTCTCACCCGTAGCGATGCTTAAGTCTGTCCGAATCATGTTAGCAATTGCCGCATTTTATGATTATGAAATTTGGCAAATGGATGTCAAAACTGCATTCCTGAATGGATTTCTGGAAGAAGAGTTGTATATGATGCAACCGGAAGGTTTTGTCGATCCAAAAGGAGCTAACAAAGTGTGCAAGCTCCAGCGATCCATTTATGGACTGGTGCAAGCCTCTCGGAGTTGGAATAAACGCTTTGATAGTGTGATCAAAGCATTTGGTTTTATACAGACTTTTGGAGAAGCCTGTATTTACAAGAAAGTGAGTGGGAGCTCTGTAGCATTTCTGATATTATATGTGGATGACATATTGCTGATTGGAAATGATATAGAATTTCTGGATAGCATAAAGGGATACTTGAATAAGAGTTTTTCAATGAAGGACCTCGGTGAAGCTGCTTATATATTGGGCATCAAGATCTATAGAGATAGATCAAGACGCTTAATTGGACTTTCACAAAGCACATACCTTGACAAAGTTTTGAAGAAGTTCAAAATGGATCAAGCAAAGAAAGGGTTCTTGCCTGTGTTACAAGGTGTGAAGTTGAGTAAGACTCAATGCCCGACCACTGCAGAAGATAGAGAGAAGATGAAAGATGTTCCCTATGCTTCAGCCATAGGCTCTATCATGTATGCAATGCTGTGTACCAGACCTGATGTGTGCCTTGCTATAAGTTTAGCAGGGAGGTACCAAAGTAATCCAGGAGTGGATCACTGGACAGCGGTCAAGAACATCCTGAAATACCTGAAAAGGACTAAGGATATGTTTCTCGTTTATGGAGGTGACAAAGAGCTAGTCGTAAATGGTTACGTCGATGCAAGCTTTGACACTGATCCGGACGATTCTAAATCGCAAACCGGATACGTGTTTACATTGAACGGTGGAGCTGTCAGTTGGTGCAGTTCTAAACAAAGCGTTGTGGCGGGATCTACGTGTGAAGCGGAGTACATAGCTGCTTCGGAAGCAGCAAATGAAGGAGTCTGGATGAAGGAGTTCATATCCGATCTAGGTGTCATACCTAGTGCATCGGGTCCAATGAAAATCTTTTGTGACAATACTGGTGCAATTGCCTTGGCAAAGGAATCCAGATTTCACAAGAGAACCAAGCACATCAAGAGACGCTTCAATTCCATCCGGGATCTAGTCCAGGTGGGAGACATAGAAATTTGCAAGATACATACGGATCTGAATGTTGCAGACCCGTTGACTAAGCCTCTTCCACGAGCAAAACATGATCAGCACCAAGGCTCCATGGGTGTTAGAATCATTACTGTGTAATCTAGATTATTGACTCTAGTGCAAGTGGGAGACTGAAGGAAATATGCCCTAGAGGCAATAATAAAGTTATTATTTATTTCCTTATATCATGATAAATGTTTATTATTCATGCTAGAATTGTATTAACCGGAAACATAATACTTGTGTGAATACATAGACAAACAGAGTGTCACTAGTATGCCTCTACTTGACTAGCTCGTTGATCAAAGATGGTTATGTTTCCTAGCCATTGACATGAGTTGTCATTTGATTAACGGGATCACATCATTAGGAGAATGATGTGATTGACTTGACCCATTCCGTTAGCTTAGCACACGATCGTTTAGTATTCTGCTATTGCTTTCTTCATGACTTATACATGTTCCTATGACTATGAGATTATGCAACTCCCGTTTACCGGAGGAACACTTTGTGTGCTACCAAACGTCACAACGTAACTGGGTGATTATAAAGGTGCTCTACAGGTGTCTCCAAAGGTACTTGTTGGGTTGGCGTATTTCGAGATTAGGATTTGTCACTCCGATTGTCGGAGAGGTATCTCTGGGCCCACTCGGTAATGCACATCACTTAAGCCTTGCAAGCATTGCAACTAATGAGTTAGTTGCGGGATGATGTATTACGGAACGAGTAAAGAGACTTGCCGGTAACGAGATTGAACTAGGTATTGAGATACCGACGATCGAATCTCGGGCAAGTAACATACCGATGACAAAGGGAACAACGTATGTTGTTATGCGGTTTGACCGATAAAGATCTTCGTAGAATATGTGGGAGCCAATATGAGCATCCAGGTTCCGCTATTGGTTATTGACCGGAGACGTGTCTCGGTCATGTCTACATAGTTCTCGAACCCGTAGGGTCCGCACGCTTAAAGTTTCGATGACAGTTATATTATGAGTTTATATGTTTTGATGTACCGAAGGTAGTTCGGAGTCCCGGATGTGATCACAGACATGACGAGGAGTCTCGAAATGGTCGAGACATGAAGATTGATATATTGGACGACTATATTCGGACACCGGAATGGTTCCGGGGGTTATCGGATATATACCGGAGTACCGGGGGTTACCGGAACCCCCCGGGGGTTTAATGGGCCTACATGTGCCTTAGTGGAGAAGAGGAGGGGCGGCCAGGGCAGGCCGCGCGCCCCCTCCCCCTCTAGTCCGAATTGGACAAGGAGGGGGGCGGCGCCCCCCTTTCCTTCTTCTCTCCCTCCTCCTTCCCCCCTTCTCCTAATCCAACAAGGAAGGGAGGGAGTCCTACTCCCGGTGGGAGTAGGACTCCTCCTGGCGCGCCTCCTCCTGGCCGGCCGCCTCTCCCCCCTTGCTCCTTTATATACGGGGGCAGGGGGCACCCCATAGACAGAACAATTGATCATTGATCTTTTAGCCGTGTCCGGTGCCCCCCTCCACCATAGTCCACCTCGATAATATCGTAGCGGTGCTTAGGCGAAGCCCTGCGTCGGTAGAACATCATCATCGTCACCACGCCGTCGTGCTGACGGAACTCTCCCTCAAAGCTCGGCTGGATCGGAGTTCGAGGGACGTCATCGAGCTGAACGTGTGCTGAACTCGGAGGTGCCGTGCGTTCGGTACTTGATCGGTCGGATCGTGAAGACGTACGACTACATCAACCGCGTTGTGCTAACGCTTCCGCTTTCGGTCTACGAGGGTACGTGGACACACTCTCCCCTCTCGTTGCTATGCATCACCATGATCTTGCGTGTGCGTAGGAATTTTTTTGAAATTACTACGTTCTCCAACAGTCCCATCATAGAGACTAACCACTATTTGGCGCTTGGTTTCATAGTTTGCAAAGGTGCTATGCCAGTTCACCATCCACATGTTGTCATTGTGTATTCAAGCAACACATGTCTTTAGGAATCTGCAGATCCACACCCGGGGCAGGTGCTATTCGTTGACATTTTTCTGTGCGCCCTAACGTGCTCGGTTGGTATCGAATGCTTAGCCAATCTCCAAAGGAACATGCGTGTTTTACCTGGAACTGGTGTGTTTCATAACAATTTTCATATGAACCATCTAACCAAGCTTCGCATCTCAACTTCGTTGCAATCATCATCTTGTATGCCGACCCGACCATGAAGCGGCCGCTTTTTCAAAGTTCCAAGCCCAACTATCTTCAACCTCACTCGTGCAAAGAGGAATGCCAAGAATGGCTAGGACATAAATATGCAGGAAGACTTTAGCGAGCCGCTCAGGATCCCATCTAGTCAATGTGTTGTGAATGAATTTAGAAACTAAAACAAGTGGGTAAGCTGATTGACACCCGAAGGGCCGCATCATAACATCCCTTAGGATCAGGTTATCACACCAGATGTGAGTTGAGGATATGGTGTATTAAACCCTGCTTAAGTACATCACGCCCCTCCACAATCGCTCCCCAAATCTGACTGGATGTAACACCGTGATTTTTGGCCCTTTCTTATTCTTTTGGATTTCTTTGAATTTTTATTTGGATTTCTTTTTCTGTGACTGTGTGGTCCTGAAGCATAGGAAGATCATCTCTTCTTCCTATCTCAAGTGGCTTGTCATTCTCAAATCCTTCCCAAGACCATGTCATTTCCATCTTAGCCAAACCCCAATATTTATTTATTGGGAATATCCCTTTTTCTATTAAAGGAATAACCATGTTTGCCATAGGATGTGAAGCAACCTATATTTCTGTGTTGCCATTAATTCCCACAAAATTCCCATAAATCCTTTGGGTCATATCTACCACAGATATGTCTAAACTCTTCCTTGCCTAGTTCAAAAATAATTCAGGAATATTCATTTTCCTATTCTGTCCTGAACGGCACTTTGTGAAGGAAGTGTCATTTATATCTTCTTGGCTGATCTCAAACTTTTTGAGCACTCTTTCATATTCAAATCATTGCCACATGAAAAAATTCAGCTTCATTTGTCTTGTCAATCTTCCTCAGCAAATTTACAAAGTTTCTGACCAGGGGGAAGCTTTGTGAAGAAAGTACTAGCTAGGCATATCCAAATGAGTTGAAATTTTGCAATATTCTCAGTGTGGTCACATATTTACTCTCCTAAAAATTTGAGCTTCATCCAATGATCCGTGTGAGCACATCGTCGAATCTTTGATTCTGGTCGTATTTTCAGATTGTGAAGCAACTATATTTTATATTGTCACATAATTTCTGAAAATTTACCAGGACATGCTTCTATCTATATAACAACCCTCCACCAAATACGGGCCCATTTCATCAAGCAAATTTCCCTCAATGAGTTTCCTAAGTTTCTGTCCAGGGAGGACCACTGTGAAGGAAGTACCATTTTTGTGGTTCCAAATGGTATGAAATTTGTACAGTGCCTTCATATGCCCAAATGACAATCCTCTACCAAATTACAGCTCAATCCCATCATCCATGTGAGTGCAGCTTCCATTTATATTTTCTGGCCAGATTGGCACTTTGTACAGCAAATGCTAGTTAAACCCTTCCACTTGAGCTGATATTTTGCATAGATAATAATCTTAGTGTGTGATCACACCAAGCAAAAGCTCAGCACCTATAACCGAGTGAGCCATCCCCGGTACACAACAAACACCTTCTTCCAAAATCAGTGTCGTCTCAAATCAGTGCAGTGCTTGCTCCCTATCTCTATTAAATCTCATGCGTCACTTCTGTGACCTTTACCCTACCTCCCAGATACGGTTTGGACGACCAGAGCGCGTTGCAACGCCACATTCACGCGGTGACCACGCGTAGAGCGCGTGTGTTGCATGCAGACCCGGTGCTCTGGCCACTGGACCCCTCGGGAGGCCCCTCCCCGGCCGCCCAGATCGCCACGGCGTGCCACGAGCTCGCCCACGTCGCTGAGTTACCTCCAGCTCCCGTCCCCTAGCCCCTGTCCTCGCTTGCGCCCTCGCCGGCGCACGGACACGTCGCCGTGGCTCTTGGAGTTTCGGCCACCACCTAGCTCGCTCCAGAGCCTTCCCCGCGGCTATTTGAGCGCACCCCCAATCTCTCCCGCAAGCTACCGCCCTCCCAGACCCCTTTCCAAGCCTCGGAGTCCCTCGTTCCCTTTACAATGGCCGATGACCGCCGCTCGGTCCCCTCGGCGATTGAGAGACCCTCTCCCACACTTCTGCTTCCGAGACCCTACCCTTGAGACCGCGAGCCTCCGCCGTCCTCAGTTCCGGCGGAGGAGTCCTGCTGGCGCTGCCCTCCTCTTGGAAAGCTTTGGCCGCCACAGCCGCATCGGCGCCAGGGCTATGGGCCATCTCGGGATCACCCTCGGCCACCCCTGGGCGCGGTGACGGGCTACTAGGCCCCCTCGCTCGCCGGCCGGCCCCCTGGAGCGGCGCGGCGACGGCTAGGCCGGTGGCCGGCGCCTCCCCTGCATCGCTGTCGGAGGTAGAAGAAGAGGACAGGAGGAGAGAAAGAGGCTAGGTGGGCCCCGCGTGTCATGGACACGGCAGAGGGGTAAGTGCCACCGACAGCTTGGCCCGGCCCCTTTAAGTGGAATCGTATTCCAAGGAATACGTTTTCCTCTTGAGAAAGCGTACAGGTATACTTCCATTAAGAATAGGTTTTCGTTATGCAGCAAGCATATTTCCTGAAAGGCGCATTCTGCTTTCGGCCGCCGGCCGAAACCTCTAGTGTGCGGACGTCCGTTAGTTCAGCGCAGAAATGAATACATTTTTATTTGTTTTCTGCCTAACGAACGAACGGCCGTATCACCGCAACCGTAACTCTGAATCAGGTTATTCAAAAGCCCACATTCTCTATTCGTCGAGCCCATTTTGTTGGTACCATTTTCTGATGTTGTAACACTCTGAAAATGACCATTTTACCCTTGCCCTCTAATTAGCCCCCTTCGAGAAACTTTTCCTGCAAAACTTTCCGCGAGTTCATCGCACTTCTTCCAGGTGATTTCTTCATCGCCAGCCAAACTACACAGCCACTTGCTTGATGGCATTGCAATAGCCATGGTCCTCACTCGAATGATTGAATAATTGTTTGCTCATTTAATTATTTCTTGATTTCCAATGCCTACTGGTGCTATTCATGATCATCACTATGCCATGCTCATTTGCATGAGTAGACTAATGATTTATTGTTGATGTAAGATTCGTATGTTTAATGATTATGGTTCCCATCCATGCTCATGTTGATATCATGCTCATATTGCATTGTCATTTCATCATGTTATTTTGTTGTCATGTCTCTCGCCGACGCCTCAAACTAGGGAAGGTTATGTGCGCGCGCTACCCTGGCCCGGTAGGCGGCGATAACCTTGTGTGCCTGAGTTGTTTGCGCGTTTTTGTCCTCGTTTGGGACCGTTTGTTTTTTGTTTGGCCACGACGGTGGCCGGCCACAAAAGTGGCAGATGTCAAGAGTTGGCATCGGGGCCACCCAGGACATAGCCCAAAGGGGAGTTTGTCGAGGTGGCCGCGAGAGTATCATGCAATAGATTGGTTTTATCGGAATGTCGTTGGTCCACCCGAATGGGAGCACGAGGCCATGAATTCCGTGGTGTGGGTACAGTGTACTAACCTCTGCAGAGTGTATACTCTATCGATAGTCGCGCTCTCGATTATGGACCCAGTTCGTAGTAGGTCACAACTTGGGTCAACAGTAATAACAATATGACTAATAAACAACCCCGGTTCGATGAGGAAAGAAGTTGGTTGATCTTTATGTGATCACGAGATGATCACGATGGTATTCTTGATGATGATGAGGTGATCTTGTGATGATCACTCTGGTATCATTGATGATGGTTGATCATGAGGTGATCATGTGATGATCGTGACGGTAAGAAAGATTGGCATATATATTTGGTGGTTACGAGATAACCTCCGAGAAGAGTAAGTTGGTCCAAGAGACGTTAAACATCGAGCCCCTCTCATGCATTATCATCATGTTCATATCATAAGTAACATGTTCATGCCTTGCTCATCTCGTATGGTTCTAGTGGTATCATGCTCATCTGCAATTAACTTGTGAATGACATGCTATTGTTTGTCTTGATTGCTTTTGGTTGCTGTGGGCTTACGAGTATATTCAAAGTACTCAACTGACGTGTCATGCCAGTTTGCAGGTAATGCCGTGTTTGATTGCTTGTCGAGGACCCCAAGTTTGCAAGCTAGGATACGTCCCAGGCAGAGTCCCTGCGGAGTGGAGTTCACTGTCATCATCGTTGTTTCACTGATAGCATAGAGCTATCTTAGCAGGCGTAGTGTCGTCGTGCCGATATAATCCTTTGTAACACCCGAACCCTTGTACCCATATTTGTAATAAGAGCTGATTTGTTCTATGCCAAGTAGTGTCGTATTCCAGAAAACTTGATCTCTGGTCTGGAATACGGAGTGTTTTGGTTCTCTGAGCCGGGGTGCCACACTAGAATGATGGCCGATTTCTACACTCGAAATAAAACAAGATGAGAAGTAGACAACATTCAAGATTTACGCGAGATAGTAGCTTGGCTTGCCTGCAAAGAGCAGGTAGTGGGCCGACTCAGTAGTCATGTGGTTTCATCATGTTCACGTGCTTTTTTAAATTTTAATTATATTTTGAAAAGATACTAAATACATATATTACAAAAAATAATTTAGTCCATTTTTAAAAAGTGTTCATCGTACATTTAAGAAATATTCATGCGGTGTAAAAAATGATTGCTAATTTTTTTGCAAATTATTGTACCATTGGAAAAAATGTATGAGGCATTTCTAAAAGTTTACATGCTTCAAAATATATATAGTTGGCATTTTTATAAACTTATAAAAATTTGGAAAATATTTATGTAATTAAAAATGTTCATACAATTTTAAAAAATGTAGTTACATATAAACATCACATGTTTCAAAGATACATTTTTAAAATTTAAAAAATGCAAAAAACCCTGGTTTTTTAAATATCTCATATCATTCAAAATATATTTTAGCGTGAATTTGTAAAATGTTTAACACATATTGGAAAAAAAAATCAAGACATGTATTTGACAGATATCTTAATCATGTGTACAAAAATATACAATGTGTATGAAAAAAAGTAGACATCACAACATATATTTAAGAAAATGATAACATGTATAAAGAATGTTCCTAATTTATACCAAAAAATGTTCACTAATGTGTTGGTAAAATAATAAAAAGTAATACAAGAAGAAAAAGGAAAAGAAATGGAAAAGGAAAAAAGGAAAAAAGCATGATGAAAACCAAAGGAATAAACAAAAAGATAAAGAAAAACCAAAGAAACTAGAGAGAAACTAAAAGAACCCCAAAGAGAACCAATGCAAAACAGTGAAAAGCCGATTAAAAGAACAAAAAAAACTTGTGTGCAACTACATTATTAGGATGACCCAGTAGCGTCGTGTTGTTGGTGAGACCTATTAGTTCTCACAACGAGGGAGAAATAGCATTTGTGCACGCACGAAGCCCACATGTGGCAGAGGCACTGTGAAGGCCCGGGAAGTTGCTTGGGACTACCCAGTGTTCTTTTTTTTTGAGTCGGCATGGAGCGGCCAGTTTGGTCATAAAGCTTTGTTGGTTGTAGTTGGGCTTACAATGGCTACATTAGTTAGTTTCTTAGTCCGGCCTGATAACATGAAATTGAAACTGAATCGAAAAAGGGAAAGGATCCGAATCAAAAAAAGGGAAAGGATGCGACACACGTCCTCGCATGGGGCCTGTGACCCGCCCATCCCCTGCCTTATCTTCTTTCGCATGCACCACACAAGCTTCTCATTCCTCTTCCTCTAATACTCCAAACCCGTCATCGCACCCCGCACAACCTTCTTCTCATGTGTGGTTGCCCCCCCCCCCCCCCCCCCCCCCCCCCCCCCCGCACGAGAGGCTCCCACCACTACCGCGAGGATCGCGGGGGTGATGTGGAGATCTGCCGATGACACGCCCTGCTACGGGCTGCACCGCGGGCTCCTTGGAACAACTCATCGAGCACGGGTTGTGGCAAACAACTGGCAGAGTTACAACCACGGGGCAGCCCATATTGCGAGGTCGATGACGAGCTGGACGACGTTGAAAACCGTGGAGGGGGCGAAGGTGTTGTAGTGGTGCCGCAGGTCGGTGGCGACGAGCATCCACATCAATGCATGACAATCAATAACAGATGCAATCTTACTACTACGACAAAGATCCAGCATGTTCATGATATTCAATGCATGGCATGCGAAGGGATATGCAAGATTGTCCTAATGTTGTTAGCAACTAGTTAAACGAAGTTTGGATTGCAACTAGGATGCAATCCAAAAGACTCCATATCAAGTATAGGGTACAACGTTGTTTAGCTACTCAAACCACTTTAAATGTTGATAACAAGAGTGATAATGGCCTAAGGTGATGATGGATATGAGCTAGGGGTGAGCTAAGCAAGTTAAACTAGACGAATGCCCCGCTTTCCTACGAAAGTTTGTATGAATCAACCTTGCTAGTGTCTTTACGGTTTCTCCCGTAGCAAGATAATTTGTTTATCAATATTTTGTAAAAATTAATAAATGTACATCCCTATGCATAGTTGCAAAAACGAACAAAAACAAACAAATATGGCGTGTCACTTTCTTTTGTGGAGTCCTTGAGTATGAGTTCATGCATGTGTCAATTTCTTTAGATTAGAACACTCATTAGGTGTAAGTTACTACATGCAGTTGCATGCATGCGTTAGTTGCTATGTGTGGTTGGTGAAGTGGCTCTCAATGTGTAGACCCGATGGCTATTATAGACTGATCTAGTATATCCAACGGCTAAATTAATTTGGCTGATGTGGCTCAAGGAGAAGTGAGAGAATTCCTAGCAGTGGGTGCTAGCTATTTGGATATAGTAGATGTGGAAGGAATGGATTTTACATAGCAACTGCAAAATATCCATATTAAATAATAAGTTCAATCTTGTTTAATTACAAATTAAAAATTATATAGATGTGGAATGAATGAACAATGTCAGCAAATACTGGCCAATTTGAGATTATCATGAAAGAGTCATAATAGTGATCGTATGATAAACATTATGGCTATTGCACAATAGAGACAAATGATTACATATGCTGAGTGCGATGGCTGGTCATTCACTTTGATGTGCCCGGATGGTGACCCACCTGATAAATAATAATGCCACTGGTATATTTGCCTAGATGTAATATGCATACATTTCCTGGGGTGTGCCATTGCTGAGTCTATTTGTGTGTTTGTCGGGTCATGTGGGCCACCAATTCAAAGGTGCTTGGGCAGTCCCATAATTTTCATGTGGCCATTGGACGCCATCGTTGCTACCTGTTTGATGTGATTGATTGCTAGGTCCGAATGGTCGAGCAGAACTCGTGGATTCCTTGTTGAGAGTTTGTTGATCATCCTATTCGGTAGTTGTGAATAATGCCAGAAAAATACTCCACAACTTGCAATTATTATGAGAGTCATAACAATAGTCAGATGATAAACATTATGGTCCTTTCCGAACAGACTTTCATGTCATCAAAAATAGATCATCAGAGAGCACTATTGGCAATGATCATCGTCAAGACAAATAGAAACAAAGTATGAACAAGATCATTTGTCAATAGTTGAGGGGAATTTTTTACAAGTACTTCGCTTAACTTGTGGCCTGAAGTGAACTATATGTTTCAAATAGTTCATTTAACTTTCGAGTTAGAGTTGGTTAGTTGGTCGATTCAAATAGTTCACCTGACTTCCATTTTATGTTTCATATAGTTCGACGAAAATGTGCGATGCAGATACAAACATCCATCAAACAATTCACCTAAATTTTCGGTTGTATTAGTTGCTTTCAATTTTTGGCCTCTTCAAATAATTCACTTGACTTCTATTCTAAGTCTCATATAGAGTGCTTAACTTGCAGGTTGGAGTTGGTCTCTGTGCCAGCTGGTGCAACAGATCATCTAGTTTGTATAATAAATATGTTAGGTTGAGGTAAACCCCAAACTTAAAGTTTTGATCCAGATGGGAATATGTGTTTTAATGTCAACAATCTGAAGTTACCGAAATGACTTTGTTTTTCCAGAGATCCAAACTTCCATTTTTTTAAGTTATCTTCATAGCTAAATTGTGGACCTATATGTGGCTCCCTGCAACGTGTGGAGGCTCAGGTGTACACATGTATTGGGTGCAACACTTGGGAGATAGTTGCACGACTTTATTCAACATGTTTGAATGGTGGCCGGTGATATGTTATGTCTATGAGTCATGTAATGTTATCACCCGTCGGTTGGATTTTTGTATTTGTAGTCGCTTATGTAACTTTGTTAGGTGGTTTTGTGATACTTCAATATAAATGGCTGTGTGCATCAATTGATATAGAGTCTAGGTGTTTAACTCCATTTTTGAAAAATGTGCCTAAGGACATTCACAATGTACCCACTATCGTATTTTCTGTCTAGCCATCAGTGGGCATTGACGTCGAATTTACATGCAAGAAACATCTTTCTTGGTGCACTCGGGCTTGACTAGTTAAGAGGATAGAGAGAAATGGGAGGGGTGGAGCATGTTCATGCCAGAGATGAAGATGAGGTTGTGGGCTGGTCTAGTTGATTTCTGAAGGATGATGGATATTGTGCGGGTGAGGATGAGGCCCGGTGGTGACAACAATATTCTCCATCAACTCCATTCTAATTAGATTGTTGCAAAACCACCATCAATGATGATTCAAACATCACATTCTTTGACAACTCCTCTTGTTTGGAACATGTTGTGCTGCTATTTTTCTCAATGTGGCTCAGTTGTACGCTCAAAACATGTTATGAAACTAAAATTGTGTATTGATCAGTGGCTTCTGCTCCCATGAGTTCCATGTCATGATCTAAAATGGAGCCATCGAGTTCTTATTCTTGTTCATGAACCAAAGCCAAAGTTGCCTCGTCAAGGTTGTTGTCGTACTCATAGCTCCATCTTGACAAATGATGATAGCATGTATGGAAGTATTGTTGACCCCGTGGAAGCAACCAAAGACGATATGTTGGGGGAGACTTCAATAGAATCTGCCCTTATTGAGATCGTAGGATCGGTAATAATAATCATCATATTTAGACATTTGAAAAAATGAAATTATTTGACAACATATCTATGAGGTATTTCTACAATTCCAAAAAAATCAACTCAAAATTTGATCTAAAGTTAGAGAATATAAAGAGGAAAATTTTGACTATGAAGACACTATTCACATCAAAATTTGTATTTTGAAAAAATCGATGTTGTTGATATCACCTAAAGCGAGAGCCTATACTAGTAGCACCCACAAAATGTTTGCTCGAGCAACACGAGGATGTTTTGATGTTGTTGAAATAGTCTTGGCTGAGTTGAGCTGTGTTGCACTTATGTTGTTGTTAGAGCTGGATGGTGCAGTGGGATGTGTTGAGGGGGCATCATAGGAACGCAACATCCATGAAGAAGTATGTCCTGCATAAAATTTAGATTGTATACTCCTTTATTGCTCATGTACTTGTCGTTCAACTTTACACGCAAGATGAAATTATTGAGTAGGGTTATTCAATCTTCCTAGAAATCTAGCCCTCTATCCTCACTTTTCAAACAAGTTAATATTTTCTCATTTCCTGATAATATTCTTGTACGAACATGTTACCTTGGTAGCTAGTTAAGCAAACACACACACACACACACACACACACACACACAATAAGTAGGAACAAAGCAAGTATTGTGTTTCAAAGCATCCCATATTGTATGTATATTGTTAGAATTAGCTCTACAAGTTACAAGGTGGCCCGGTATTTCGATAAGATAGTATTGATTTTGTTGGAGGGGACTTTGACGACCCAACTACACCAAACATTAGATGGTGTGCCAATCAGTAAACCAACTCCTGTGTGGCTATTGACAACATGTAAACACTATCAACCTGGTACCAAAGATCAATCCCTACATCCAACCAAAGAACAAGCAAGAACTTAAGATATGCAATCAGAATTGCACATATAAGATGAAGTGCTTTGCTTGACACAGTGGGGTTTTAATGACACGTACTGCAAGAGGCTTCACCGACTCCCGTGTCTATGGTAGAGAGTAGTGAACACAACTCAATCAAACAAAACCCAAACATTATCTAAGAGAGGGCGGGGGTGGTCGAATCCAATCTTAAGTTGGTATCCTCTCTAACATAATCTAAAAACTACATGTGATCTTTTACTCAAAAAAAAACACATGGTCCTAACCCGAAGTGATGTGATTAATTTATACGCATGGAAGGTTCACTGGATTGTTAGGGGGGAGGGCGGCAGCTCCAGCTCGCCTCCTTGTCTCCACCACTTCTTCCCACCCAAGCCCAACTCCATGAGTCAACTTATATGTACTAAACTGAGCGCCTCGATCAAGTTTATGGAGCCGCTTGTTGCGTCTGTGGGATGGTCGACCAAAGTGAGCATAGGAGACAAGTTCGTGTACCAATTCTACAATTAAGTCGAATAAGAAAAAGAAGAAATCATTGTATGGCCGAATTGACTGGCATGAAAGACTATAGGAACTTAAAATCAAACAATATTATGTTTAAAAATAGGAAAGGAATGAGCACACACTTTTATTTTTTAAGAACAACGTACAATCTCCCCCCCCCCCAAAAACATTCTTTTTGTTTGATTGATGAAGAGAAGAAACATACTACTTTTTTTGAGTAATACTACGTATTTTTTTATTGAGAGAGAGAAACAAATGTAGTAAGTAAGAGCATCTACAACCGGACTTGGCAAATCTGACCTCATATACGTCCGCGGACGTGCCTGGGCACGCTCGCACGCGCATCCGGAAGGATCCTCATATTTCCGTCCCGACATCCAGATATCTCAAATCCGGACTCTCAAATCCATGCAAATACATGCACATCGATTATACAAGCCAATGTCGCATGTAAATAGCAAATGTTGGTACAAAGCATAGATAGTGTTTACATCAAATTTATTTTAAGTGCCAAACTCAAGCATTGGCTTCTTGGTTGCCATTGTTGGTCCACATGTGCTCCAGAAGATCATTGAGTAGTTGCGTGTGCACCTGTTGATCTCGAAGATTCTGATGCATCTGCAGAGAGTTCATCAGCTGAGCCGCATCTTGACCTTCTGGGATTTCAACTTGTTCTCCAGGTGCTTCGAAATCATGGGGTTGGGCTACACCATCACCCTCATCCTCGACAATCATATTGTGCAGAATAACATAACATGTCATCAATTGCCAAAAAGTTTCTGATTCCCACATCATTGCAGCGCTCCACACAATTCCCCAATGAGCTTGAAGCACACCAAATGCCCTCTCCACATCCTTCCTAGCCACTTCCTGCATTGTTGCAAAGTGGATCTGTTTCCTGCTGCGCAACTCGGATATGGTCTTCACAAACGCCACCCATTGAGGATAGATACCATCGACAAGATAGTATCCCATGTTGTAGTTGCACGGCGGTGATTCCCCATTGCAAAGCCTTCTGAAAATCGGAGATCGTTGAAGCATGTTGATGTCAATGTGATAACCCGACATTCCAAAGAAAGCATGCCAAATCCATAAGTCATGTGATTCCACCGCTTCTAGTATGATGGTGGCCTCTCTGATGTGACCTTGATACATTCCCCGCAAACCTTTGGGGCAGTTATTCCATTGCCAATGCATGCAAGCAATTGATCCAAGAATTCCTGGAAACCCCCTTGCCTCTCCAATAGCCAACAACTTCTCCATGTCCTGCACATTTGGTTCTCTGAGATACTCAGGTCCAAACACCTCCACCACGACTTGGAAAAACTTGACAATAGTCTTCAAGTACGTGCTCTCCCCCATCCTGACCATCTCACCAACGACATCTGCAGTAGTACCAAGTGCAAGCATCCTTAGAGCAGCCGTGCACTTCTGCTTGGGAGAGAAAAGGAGTTATCCGCAACAATCCCTTGTGGGCTTGAAGTAGTCGTCGTGTGCCTCCACTCCCTCCACAATGCGCAAAAGCAAATGGTTTTCGCATGCGAAAATGGCGACGAAACCATGGATCATCTAGGAAAGCAGGCTTGGGAGCAAAGTAGTTCCTGTACAGTAGCTTTGCTCCAGACACCCTATCCCGGTTGATCACTCTTCTTCCTTTGATTAAACCCTTGAAGTTGAGAATATGCTCCACTTGGCAGTCCATTCCCTCTTGCATGCTCATGGGCATAATCATGTCCATTTCTTCGCCTGAATCCGAAGAATCGAAGAACTCATTTTGAATCATTTGGTCAAGCTCCGTCGGTCCAACACGGAATCCATCATTTTCCCTAAACAAATTACAAAAAACCCGGTCAGACGATGTGTCGAACACATCAAGCGCAAGGCGAAGCCAGAGAGTTGCCAGACGTATCGTGGTGTTGTGATACCTTTGCCCACATACTCTAGAGAAGTTCAAACCATGATCCATAAGCAAGCTCTCAATTGTTGTTTTGTGTGTCAAAGATGTGGTGTTTACAACATCTAAAATACGAAAAAACCTCTCAACTACCCTTCCTATTTCATCATCATAACACAGACAAAGAGACAATTGTTATTGTAGATACACATCACTTGATTCATCGACAAGTATTGAGAAACAATTACCACCTAGCCCTTCCATCATACGCCTAGTAGTTTATTTGGCACATGATTTGATGGGGTCTGTTTGTATTTCTTGAGCTATCATTTTATTGTTCCATGAAGCATTCTTGAGAACCACCTTATTCACTTCTTCAAAAATTCTGCTAGCCAGTGTATAAGCTCAAGGAAATTACCTTTATGTAGTGAATCTTCTCTCCATCATGTCAATGAAAAGCTAACCCTTGACGCAAAAGAAACCTTGGGCATTAGAAGGAATATGTCAACCAACTATATATAAAACCTTGTCTTGTTTGGTGGTTGAAGAAAATGACTCTATGATTGTTGTTTTTGGTGCAATGAAGGAATTGTATTTCTCTTGTGTTTTGTTGCGTGCACTATTGATTCCACCAACACGTTTCACAAAACTATCCTTGTGATTCTAATTTCTAAATCATCCTTTCACAAAAAATGTCCACCAACATGCAATTATCCTCGAAAAGATGACATACTAGAAGAAAACATCATATAGTTCTTTGTTATACTCAAGCCAACTACAAGACTTAAACCATTTAGCTACAAATATCGACGCGCACCTCCGTCGGGGGGGGGGGTGCTGTGGAAAAGTATGTTTTTTGGTCGACAAGCCCCTTTTGCAATGTATCCTCTTGTAATCGGATCCAGATCATTAACATCACAAGCTGCGATTGACATCCTCTTCCCAGGATGATCAGGTTCACGCAATTGAACATCGTAAACTGCATATTCAATGTCATCCTCTCCCTATATATTTTCTTATTATTGGCTTCCTTTGTTCTCAATATCAGGTTTTGTGATTGGACTTTTGTTGATGCCACCAATAATTTGTAGTTGTTGCGGAATATGAACTAAAGGGGAGCTCATGGTGCTATGAAGTTGATTTGATGGGAAATTGCTCTATGCCTGCAGTTGGTGCTCAACCAAAATACATGTCTTGGTCAAATTGATGTTCTACTACATAAATTTTGAAATCCGCAGACATTTTTTAGTACATGAACATTTTTCCAATATACGGTGAACATTTTTCATATACTGATTTTTTTTCATATATGGTGAAAATTGGTGTAATATACGCTGAATTTTTGTAAATATATACTGAACATATTTATAATACACAATGAACATTTTTGTAATACATGATGACCATTTTAAAAACACGTATTGAACATTTTATAACATACGACGAACGGTTTTATAATAATCGATGGACACCTTTTGGAGTTCCGAACATTGTTTTTGGAAACACGAACAATTTTCCAGGAGAAAACAAAACAAAACAAATGAGAAACCCA